>NW_024082225.1:36214-93887 GCF_003009895.1 Hyaena hyaena | reverse complement strand
AAAGAAAGAAAGGAAGAAGGAAGGAAGGAAGGAAGGAAGGAAGGAAGGAAGGAAGGAAGGAAGGAGAGGAAGGAAGGAAGAAAAGAAAGAAAGAAAGAAAGAAAGAAAGAAAGAAAGAAAGAAAGAAAGAAAGAAAGAAAGAAAGAAAGAACCAAAATGAACTCACAATTATATGGGCAATTAATCTTTTTTTTTTAAACATTTTATTTATTTCTGAGAGAGAGAGAGAGAGCGAGAGCGAGAGAGAGCGTGAGCAGGGGAGGGTCAGAGAGAGAGGGCGACACAGAATCTGAAGCAGGCTCCAGGCTCTGAGCTATCTGCCAGCGCAGAGCCCAACGCCAACGCGGGGCTCGAACCCACTAACTGTGAGATCATGACCTGAGCCGAAGTCGGCCGCTCAACTGACTGAGCCACACAGGTGCCCCTATGGGCAATTAATCTTTGCCAAGCAGAAAAGGATATCCATTTTAAAAAGCTAGTCTCTTCAACAAATGTTGGGAAAACTGAACAGCTACATGCAAGAGTCACACTGGATCACTTTCTTATACCATAAACAAAAATAAACTCGAGATGGATTAAAGATCTAAATGTAAAACCTGAAACCATCAAAATCCTAGATGGAACCATGTCAATTTTAAAATTGATTGTTCCAGATCTGTGAACATTGCTATTTGTATTTTGATAGTGTTTGCATTGAATCTGTAGATTTCTTGGCAGTATAGACATTTTAACAATATTTGTTCTTCCCACCCATGAACATGGAATGTCTTCCATTTATTTTGATTGTCTGAAATTTGTTCATCAAAGTTTTACAGTTTTCAGAGTACAGATCTTTCACCTCTTTGGTTAAGTTTATTCCTAAATATTTTATTATTTTGGATGCAATTGTAAATGGGATTGTTTTCTTATTTTCTCTTTCTGATGCTTCATTATTAGTATATAAGAATGCAAATTTCTGGATATTGGTTTTGTATTCTGCAAATTTACTGAATTCCTTTATCTGTTCTAGCAGTCTAGTCTTTAGGGTTTTCTATATGTAATATCAAGTTGTCTGCAAATAGTGAAAGTTATACTTCTTCCTTACCAACTTGGATGTCTTTGCTGTATTTATGTTGTGTGATTACTATGGCTTTGACTTCCAGTTCTGTGTTGAATACAAATGTTGAGAGTGGGTATCCTTGTCCTTTTCTTGACTCTAGGAGAAAAACTCTGTTTTCCCCCATTGAGTATGATGTTTACTGTGGGTTTATCACATCATCCCTTTATTCTGTTCAAATATGTTCCCATTAAGCCTACTTTATTAGAGTTTTTATCATAAATGGATGTCCTAATTTATCAAAAGTTTTTGAATCTGTTGAAATGATCTCATGTTTTTTATCCTTTTTTTAATTGATGAGAAGTATTACAGTGATCATTTTGTGAATATTGAACCACCCTTGCATCCTGCAAAAACATCCCACCTGATCACTCTCCCAAGCATTAACAAAAAACCATCTTGTAAAAGAGAAAGCATCAACTTATTTCTTTGATTTTAAGTAAACAAAGTCAGAATTAAAATGTTAATTTTAATGCTCATAACTCTAAAGACATATTCGTTTTATTAAACTAACAGCCTTAAATAAATTAGGTTTAATACTGAATATTTTTCCAGATCATGTGAACTTAAACAACATTTAGGTTAGTATCTATCTTTCTGAGAATTGTAGAACTCTAAATCCTTACAAGTGTCTGCCTTAAACCAACTAAATAGAGCTGTTTTACAATAAAATGCTACACATATATATGGACACACAAACATTTCAAGTCCTTATAGTTACTAATTTTTGTGGAAAATATTCTTAAGATTTGTTTATCCCTGTAATTAATCGTAAAGAGTCTGTGCTAGAGTTTGGGCACAAAACTTATTTTATCAGTTTGTACAATGGAAATTCTTCTTTCCTTTTTTCTCCCCACTTTAGTCCCAGGCAATTGTGGGTGTGTTTATATTTCAAAGACATGATAAACTGCATAACTTTAAGGGGGCAGAGAAAGAATGCATATTTTTCCAAGAAGGAATTAGTTTTCATAAGACCTTTTAACTCACAAACCTTTTAAGATAAATAGAGGAAGTTTGAGGGTTGGCAAAAGAATAGGTGAACTTCTAATAGCCTCTAGAGCTGACTCTGACTTTTGTTTCTCATCCTGTAAAGACAGTTCAGACAGAAAATAACAGAATGTATTTCAAATAAAGGAAGAAGGTGGGAAGCATTAAGAACTACATCAGTCTTACAGTGTTTTGTGTTGGGTACATCTTTTGTTGTTTTTTCACATTCCCTTTTTTAGCATCATTTTGCAGTGACACTTTCAATGAAGCTATTTTGGGAAGTTTTGTTTATTTTTTAGAGAGACTGTGAGTCAGGGAGAGGGTCAGAGGGAGACAGAGAAAGAGAACACCAAACTCACTCCATGTTCAGTGCAGAGGCACGATGTGGGGCTCAACGCACATGAGGGGCTCAATGCACCCAAGTGCCCCTATTTTTGGAATTTTGAATCTTTTGCTTTTAAGTACACTTCTTAAGTGATCTTTTCTAATTCTAAGTTGTCATTCTGAGGCCTGGCAGCAGTTTGGTAGGACCTTAGCCATAAATGGAGTTTAACCAACATTTCTGTCCAGCTTTATCTAATCTCAAATATGGAAAAACTCACATGTTTGTCTGGCCTTATTTTGCAGCTCCTTATCTAACACTTACTAAACCAAGTTATTAGGGACACAAAACAAGCTTGTAGGTTTATATAGCTTCTAGAACTATAGTTCTTAGATATAAAATAAGCAATGTGCTAGAAAGTAAAACACTTAACACTAGATTTTAAGGATCCCATCATTTATTTATTTATTTATCTATTTCTTTATTTATTATTTTTCTTTAAGCTAGGCTTTACTTCATGTACATATTAATAGAAATCAACAGTACTGAGATGGTGAAACTATCCACCACACCAGCCGTAGCCAAAGAACTAGGGATTGGTCAAGGATTGACCTAGCAGACCTCTGAGAATGGAGAATGTAGATTGATAACACATACATGGAGAACTGTAGCTGCCACCAACATTTCCTAATTTGGAATCTGAGTCCATAACGAAGGGCGTGGTTTAGAAATTACTGTTGACTATTCGAGAATGCTCTCTACAACTTACCATCAGTTTCCATCATGTACTAAACCAGCAGATTCCATTAATGGAGACTGAAGACAGGAAATGGGTAACAGACTAACCCAGCAAACAGTGGTAAATAGAGATTGTGGACTGTAAGAGGGGAAGGGATTCCAATGTGGACTTGTGGATTGAACCAAGAACTAAGGACCTGTCAATGACAAGGTGGTATGCTAACCCTGGACTGGAAAGCAAATTCAATCAGGAGCTGTAATGTAAAAAAGAGCAGAGCTCGAACCAATGGCCTTTGGAAAGGTTGAGAGACAGTGAACTCAAAACTACTCATGGGATGCCACACCTGTTTTTTCTTGTTCCCAAATAAAGTCAGAAATGTGCTTAGGATCTCAACACCTCCACCATATCTGTTAAAAAACAAAATTCAACCAAGTAAATTCTGAATGCCTAACTGGCTTTATTAAATGATTTATGAAACAGGCAGCATTCAACCTAGCAAATAAAAAGAACTCTATCAAGCTGAAGAAAAAGAATAGTTTTTTTTTAATTTTTTTAATTTATTTCTAGGAGAGAGAGAGAGACAGAGTGAGCAGGGGAGGGTCAGAGAGAGAGGGAGACACAGAATCTGAAACAGGCTCCAGGCTCTGAGCTGGCACTCAGCACAGAGCCAGACGCGGGGCTCGAACCCACAAACCGCGAGATCATGACCTAAGCGAAAGACGGACGCTTAACCAACTAAGCCACCCAGGCGCCCCAAAAAAGAATAGTTTTTAAGTATAGAAAGAAAGTGGAGAGGAAATTATCAGCAAAGAAACCATTGTTTTAGCCAAGGTTGCCCTCCTAAGGAGAGAGAAAGCATCTGTCAGTATAGTTTTTAGTGCTGACCAGGAAATTCCCATGTTGACTTTTGATAGATTACATCTCTGAGGGTTGAAAATGCTGTTAGGCAGTAAGTCTTGTCTTACTAACTTGGAGCATTAACTTAAGTGGCTCCATATGGCCCTGTGTCTTTCTTTTTAACACATTTCTCCATAGAACTATAAAGTCTGTGTGTCATGTTGTTAAGAGGATCAGATGATAAATGTAGGGGACAGTATGCATATCTTTCATGTAACCTTTTGTCTTGGGTATATGATTTCTTCAGGTGCCCCATCTCTGGATATAATATTTCTTCCATGATCAGATAGGTCCAGGACTCCAGAACCAGCTCACCTTGAATTATATCAAAAAAGGTGATAAAGGGACCTCCTTACCATGGTTGACTTCTTACAGTACCCCATTCAGCTCCAGCTTCAGTCTTTGCTCACACTAACTTTTCCATCAATGACACTTTATACAGTGGTCAGGCCTTCTGGTGGCTTATCTCTCCACCTATTTCTGTCCCTTTTCATAGAACAAAGGCATGATGCTGGTGGTGGGTGAGGTCTCATGTCAACTCCTTCTTTATAACATAGGAACCCATCCCACTTGCTGTTTCTACTCCAGGAAACAGAAAAAAGTCCTTTCACAGCTTGTTTCTGGAGCGAGCACATTTTATAGACAAAAGAAAACACATTTGCAATCATTAAATTTTCTACCTCTTAATGAAGATATAAAGTATCTTTTCTGAGAAGGAAAGGAACCACTCATCCTTATTTAGCTTGGTTCTCATATGAGACCCAAGATCTATTACATGATGATGTTAGAGATGATCAAAAGTGGTTTTTCTGGAGGGTCTTACACCACAAGTGGGAAAGGGTGTGGAAGTAAATGCTGGTGCTGTCTTAAGATTTGCCACCATGAAAAATTATTACTTTCATAACATTAAAAATAAAGAAAACTAAAGTAAGATAAATAAAGAATATGGGCATGAATCTTTGGATAAAAGAATCAGGCCTTGAAATTAATCTGAAAGAGTGAAGAGCATATTAAAGAACAAGGACTTTCCAAGATAAGGGAAGAGACTGAGCAAACCAAGCTTTACATTTAGGTGAGAAGTCCAGAGCAATGCCTGGACAGAAAGAAAAGGTATCCTGGATACACTGTTGTGTCTAGGACTGAGGTTCTCTGTCTCCATCATAGCACACCCCAAGACATCCATTGTTGTACTAACTATTTTTCCTTCCCTCCTGTCTCCTCTCCCCAGTGCCTTCTACTGCTCTAGCCATGGGTCACTCCTCTTCTTCTCTACCCTCTCATGAAAAGGCTAGCGATTTGGCCTCCAGTTTTAACAAGTTTTTTAAAGAAATGAAGCCGGAAAGCAAAATCCTCTCTCAGGAAACCATCACAAAGATTCAATCACACCTGGAGAAGGGTGACCTTCAGAGTGCAGTTTCTGCAATCAGTGATGCATTGAGAGACATTGACAATGCCCCACTGAACATTGCTGTGACAGGAGAATCTGGGACAGGGAAGTCCACCTTCATCAATGCCCTGCGGGGGGTGGGGCATGAGGAAGATGAGGCTGCTCCCACGGGGCCAGTGGAGACAACCATGGAGAGAACCCCATACAAACACCCAGAGTTTCCCAATGTGACATTATGGGACTTGCCTGGCATAGGGACCACTAGATTTCAGCCACAAGAATATCTGGAGGAAATGAAATTTGGTGAGTATGACTTCTTTATTATCATCTCTGCTACACGTTTCAAAATCAATGATGCGCAATTGGCTACAGCTATTGGAAAAATGAAGAAGAATTTCTACTTTGTCCGAACTAAAGTGGACAGTGATTTACACAATCTAGAAAGGAGTAAACCCACCACATTCAATAAGGATGAAATTCTGCAAAGGATCCGCGATGACTGTGTGAAACACCTGCAGAAAGCCAATGTGAGTGACCCTCAGATCTTCTTAGTCTCCAGCCTTGAGCTGTCTGGCTATGATTTCCAAAACCTAGAGACCACCCTTCTGAGAGAGCTCCCAGCCCACAAGCGCCACATCTTCATGCAATATCTGCCGAATATTACTGAGGCCGCCATTGACCGGAAGAGGGATTCTCTGAAACAGAAGGTCTGGATGGAGGCCCTGAAGGCTGGAGCATCTGCCAACATCCCTCTCATGGGGATAATCAGTGATAATGACGTGGAGACTTTAAAGGAGAATTTAACTCTCTATAGGTTTTACTTTGGGCTGGATGATGCATCCCTGAAAATCATGGCCAAGGACTTGAATGTGTCAGTGGAGAAACTCAAGGAAAACCTTATGTCTCCCAATTTGCTTTCAATTGAGAAGAATGAAGAGTCTTTAGGGGATAAACTCTTGAGATATTTGGAAACATTCTGTGGTATTAGTGGAGGACTCATTGCCTCTGGTGTTTACTTTAGGAAGGTTTACTATTTGCAAAATTATTTCCTTGACACTGTGGTGAGTGATGCAAAACGTCTTCTTAGAAAAGAAGAGATTTTTAAGCACTCTGTGGGCTCTGGGTAAGCTTACCTTCTTTAGCATGATAGACATAAAAATGGGAAAGACCTAGTCAGCTCTGGAATTATTATTGATGTTGTTTTGGTACTGGTGCCTGGAAAGATGACTTGGGCTTCCTTGAAGCCATCTTGACCCGCTGCCCTCAGGGAATATTACAGACATTTCCATAATTGACTTCAACCAACCACTGACTTAGTGAGTTTTATTTGACAGTTTGAGCCATCAGTTCTAGAATCCTTCTTTCATATGATCCTTCTTAGGAAAATGAAGAACAATAATCTGGAATTTTCTGCTTTATCGGAGGGCATAACTCTTTGTGTGATGGTTACTTTATACACAGCCATGGTCTTAAGACTGAAATACTAGTAATAAATGACTATACACATAGTAGGTCCTGAAAAATGAGTTTTTAAATAAATGAATACATGATACATATTTGGTGTTCCTGACGTTCTGTTATTGTACATAAAGTCCTTTTGTTAAATATTTTATTTAAATTCTAGTTAGTGAATGTACAGTGTAATATTAGTTTCAGGTGTACAATGTAGTGATTCAACACTTCCATACAACACCTGTAGTCATCACAAGTGCCCACCTTAACACCCATCACATATTTCACCCATTCCCCCAACCACCTCACTTCAGGTAACCATCAGTTTGTTCTGTAGTTAAGTGTCTGTTTCTTGGTTTGCCTCTCTCTCTTTTTCCCTTTGCTTGCTTTGTTCCTTAATTTCCACAGATGAGTGAAATCATGTGGTATTTGTCTTTCTCTGACTGGCTTTGTTCACTTAACATAACTCTAGCTTCATTTATTTTATTGCAAATGGCAATATTTTAGTCTGCTTTATGGTGGAGTAGTATTCCATTGTGTGTGTATATATATATATATATCATTATATATACATACTTTTATTAAAAAGAATATCTCACATCTTCTTATGTTTTTATTTTTTATTTAAAAATTAGTTAACATACAGTGCAAAATTGATTTCAGGGTAGAATTCAGTGATTCATCATCCAGTATTCATGACAACAAGTTCCCTTCTTAATACCCAGTATCCAACTAGCTCACATCCCACTCACCTCCCTCCATCAATCTTCATTTTATTCTCAATTCTTAAGACTCTCTTCTGATTTGTTTCTCTCTCCTCTCCACCCCTCATCTCACTTCTATATATGTTCATAATTTTTGTTTCATTTTTTAAAGTTTACTTATTTATTTTCAGAGAGACAGAGAGCATGAGCATGGGAGAGGCAGAGATAGAGGGAGAGAGAGAATTCCAAGCAGGCTGCACACTCAGCACAGATCCAGATGCAGAGTTCCATCTCACAACTGTGAGATCATGACTTGAGCCAAAATGAAGAGTCAGGTGCTTAAACAATTGAACTAGCCACTCACCCCATCTGTTTTGTTTATTTAAAACCACACATGTGTGAAATCATATGGTATTTGTCTTTCTCTGATTGATTGATTTCACTTAGCGTAATACATTGTAGCTCCATTCACTTTGTTGCAAGTGGCAAGGTTTCATTCTTGTTGATGATTGAGTAATATTCCACTTATATATATATACGTCTTCTTTATCCATTCATCATTCAAAGGATATTTTGGCTCTCTCCATCATTTGGCTGTTGTTGATAATGTTGCTATAAACTTTGGGGTGCATGTACCCCTTCAAATCTGGACATTTGTATCCTTTGGGTAAATACCTAATGGTACAATTGCTGAATCATAGGGTAGTTTTATTTTTAGTTTTTTGAGACATCTCCATACTCTTTTTCAGAGTGGCCGTAGCAGTTTGCATTCCCACCAGCACTGCAAGAGAGTTTCCCTTTCTCCACATCCTCGCCAACATCTGTTTTTTCTTGTGTTCTTAATTTTAGCAATTCTGACAGGTGTAAGGTGGTATCTCATTGTGGTTTTGATTTTTTTTTATTTCCCTGATGATGATTGATGTTGAGCATTTTTTTCATGTGTCTGTTAGCCATCTGGATGTCTTCTTTAGAAAAAATTCTATTCATGTCTTTTGCTGATTTCTTCACTGGGTTGTTTGTGTTTTGAGTGTTGTGTTTGATAACTTCTTTTTTTTTTTTTTTATTTATTTCTAGGAGAGAGAGAGAGACAGCGTGAGCAGGGGAGGGTCAGAGAGAGAGGGAGTCACAGACTGAAACAGGCTCCATGCTCTGAGCTGGCAGTCAGCACAGAGCCCGACGCGGGGCTCGAACCCACGAACCGCGAGATCATGACCTAAGCGAAAGTCAGACGCTTAACCGACTAAGCCACCCAGGCGCCCCGATAACTTCTTTATAGACTTTGTATACTAACCCTCTACCCAATATGTTATTTGCAAATATCTTCTCTTATTCTGTAGGCTGGCTTTTAGTTCTGTTGATTCTTTCCTTCATTGTGCAGAAGCTTTTTATCTCAACGAAGTCCCAACAGTTCATGTTTGCTCTTGCAACCCTTGCCTTCAGGGGCGTGTTTTATAAGAAGTTGCAATGGCAGAGTTTAAAGAGGTTGTTGCCTCTGTTCTTCTCTAGGATTTTCATGGTTTCTGGTGTCATATTTAGATATTTCTTCCATTTTGAATTTATTTTTTGGAATGGTGTAAGAAAGTGTTCCAGTTTCTTCTAAATGATGCTGTCCAGTTTTCCCAACACCATTTGTTGAAGAGACTATCTTTTTTCCATTGAATATTCTTTCTTGCTTTGTCAAAGATTTGTTGACCATTTAGTTGAAGTTTGTGTATTTGGTACCCTTCTCTTGTAGACACCAAATAGATGGATTTTGTTTTTTTATCCATTCTGCTACCCTATGCCTTTTCATTGGAGCATTCAGCCCATTACATTCAGTGTTATTATTGAAAAATATGGGTTTAGAGTCATTGTGTTCTTTGTAGGATTCATGCTTGTAGTGGTATCTCTGGTACCTTGTATTGCTTGCAACATTTCTCTCATAGAGTTCCCCCTTAGGATTTCTTGTAGGACTCGTTTAGTGGTGATGAATTCTTTTAACTTTTGTTTATTTGGGAATACTTTTATCTCTCCTTCTATTTTGAATGACAGGCTTGCTGGATAGAGGATTCTTGGCTGCATATTTTTTCTCTTCATCATATTAAAGATTTCCTGCCACTCCATTCTGGCCTGCCAAGTTTCAGTAGATAGATCTGTAACCACTCTGATAGGTCTCCCTTTGTATGTTCAGGCCCTTTTATCCCTAGCTGCTTTCAGAATTCTCTCTTTGTCTTTATATTTTGCCAGTTTCATTATAATATGACATGCCAAAGATCGATTCAAGTTACATCTGAGGGGAGTTCTCTGTGCCTCTTGGATTTCAATGTCTGTTTCCTTCCCCAGATTAGGGAAGTTCTCTTCTATAATTTGTTCAAGGACTCCTTCAGTCCATCTGAACTCTTCCTATTCTGGAATTCTTATGATATTGTTCTATTTGATTGTATCACTTAGCTCTGGAACTCTCTTTTCATGCTCCTTGATCAGTTTATCACTCTTTTTCTCGGCTTCCTCTTTTTCTATAATTGTGTCTTCTAATTCACCTATTCTCCTCTCTGCCTCTTCAATCTGTGCATTGGACGCCTCCATTTTATTATGCAACTCCTATATAGCATTTTTAAATTGATCACAACTATTTTTAAGCTCCATAGTCTTTGTAGCAATAGTTTCTCTGATGTCTTCCATGCTTTTTTCAAGCCCAGCAATTAATTTTATGACGATTGTTCTAAATTTTTGTTCAGTTAGGTTTTTTACATCTGTTTTAGCAGTTCTTTAGCTGTCATTTCTTCCTGGAATTTCTTTGGAAGAGAGTTCTTTCATTTCATCATTTTGGCTAGCTTTCTGTCTATTGTTAATTTTTTTTAACATTTTTAAATGTTTTATTTATTTCTAGGAGAGAGGGAGAGACAGCGTGAGCAGGGGAGGGTCAGAGAGAGAGGGAGTCACAGACTGAAACAGGCTCCAGGCTTGAGCCAGCAGTCAGCACAGAGCCCGATGCGGGGCCTGAACCCACGAACCGCGAGACCATGACCCAAGCGAAAGTTGGACGCCCAACCGACTAAGCCACCCAGGCGCCCCTGTCTATTGTTAATTTTAAAATCTTGTTATGCACTCTGCACCTGCAAGTACTGTTATATTAAAGAAGGCTCATTGACTGTTGAGGGCCTATCTGTTCTTTGAATGGTGTCTCTTGGTCTCCCTTGTTGAGACTTTGGTTATTATATTTCGCTATTTGTATTGATATTTGGGACTCTCCACCATGTGTACTTTGGCTTGTTTCTTGAGGTAGCCCTGGAAAGGAAAACAGACAGACAAACACACAAGGAACAAAGGCACACAACTGCAGAGACAAATCCAACAAACAAGCAAACCAAAAGAGAAAAAGAAAAAGAAACAAAGGAAAAGAAAAAAGAAAAAAATTCAAAAGACAAAGGACAGTCTAAAAGCATAAAACCAGAATTCCCAGCTACAAATAAAAAGCAGGGTGTATGCAGTGCTGATGGAAGAGCATATACAAAGAGAGAAATGACAGGGTGGAAAGAAAGGGAAATTGGACAATGTCCAGGCAGAGAGACTAAGAGGCTTAATTCAGAGAGAGAAAGAAGAGAATATGGTAGGAGATGAGGAAAAAGAAATGAAGATAATGTTACTCAGAGAAACTATATAGTCTGATTACTCCAGAGAGAGAGGTAGAAAGGTAGTGGTGGAGGTATAGAATATACATCGATTGAATGGATTAAATGTGACTGTTTAAGCAAACCAATGACCAGAGTGCCCAGTCCATCAGAGGGGAGGGATATGAATGAGACAAGGGAAAATATATCTGAATCGAAAGAATTGATCTAGAATTTATCACAGTAGTGCATCCATGTTGGTCTTATCCTGGACTCCGGTAAAACAAAACAAAACAAAACAAAACAAAACAAAACAAAAACAGCTCTCTAGTGGAGATGGGCATGGTTTGGTGTAGGCAAGTTTAGCCTTCACTGTGGTCTTGCCAGGCCGCTCCCTGAGGTCCCATCCTGGTGATTGTGGGGAGAAAAATGGTTGCACCCCAGTCCCTTCTCAAACCAAACATTGCAAATCACTCTTTTGGGTCCAATCTCCCTGTGTCGTGGGTGTAGCCAAGGCGAGCCATGTTCTATGCCTCAAGCTCTGCCTTGTTTCCAGGTCTTAGTCTGTGCACTTTATTGATACCGCCCAAAATATAATCCCACAGGTTGGGCTGCTTCCCAGTCAGAGATCGAACCTGGAGGGCAGCAGAGAAGTTTCAAATGGGGCTGCTTCCCAGCCGGTGATTGAGGCTGGAGAGCAACAGAGCAGTTTCTCCTGGTGCCGCCTGGGACCAGGGCACCCAGCCCAAAGTCAGCACCACAGCTAGAAATAGGATCACTCTCCGTCAAAGCCAAGGTTTTTCTCTTCTCCAGGGAGAGTTCTATGAGCAGCTTCAGCTGTTCTTTCCCTTACCTTCAACTCTCTGAGGCTCCCCTCGAAGGTGGTTCCCTCCCCTCCTTCCGTGTCTCCAGGTCCAGGCCTGTCCTTATCTTCCCCAGTCCACACTCACACCCCTATGAGGTTGTGCTCTAAGTGGACTCTCTTTTCCTCCCAAACTTCTGTGGTTCATTGTCCTATGACTTCAGGCCTTCTCTGCTTGAGAGATGGAGGCGAGCGAAATGTATGGAGCTCCCTACTTCTCCGCCATCTTGCCTCCCTCTCGCAGGAATCATTTTCAAACTTATTTTACAAGGCCATTGTTACCCTTAGACAAAAGGCAAATAAGGACACCAGAAGGAAAAAAATTCAGGTCAATATCCTTGATGAGTGTAGATGCAAACTTTTTCAGCAAAATGCTAGCAAGCCCAAGTCAACAACATATCAGAAGTATCATACATCATGATCAAGTGGGATTTACTGCATGGATGTACACAAGGGTTAACATGAGCAAATAATACACCACATAAGCAGAACAAAGTATAAAAATCATGGGGCACCTGGGTGGCTCAGTCGGTTAATTTTTGGACTTTGGCTCAGGTCATGATCTCATGGTTCATGGTTTTGAGCCCCGTGTCAGGCTCTGTGCTGACAACTAGCTCAGAGCCTGGAGCCTGTTTCAGATTCTGTATCTCCCCCTCTTTCTGACCCCTCCCCCCCCGCTCATGCTGTCTCTCTCTCAGAAATAAATAAAAAACATAAAAAATAATTTTAAAAAATCATACAGTCACCTCAGTTGGATCAAAATATATTTGACTAAATTAAATGCATTTCATAATAAAAATGTTCAACAAATTGTGTATAGTAGGAAGAGAACTGAACATAATAAAAGCTATTTAGGACAAGCCCACAGCTAACATCATACTCAACAATGAAAAGCAGAAAACTTTTCAATTTTTTATAATTATTTATTTTTATTCTCAAGTTAGTTAACATACACTAAAGTCTTGATTTAAGGAGTAGAAGCCAATGATTCATCACTTACATGTAACACCCAATGCTCATTCCAACAAGTGCCCTCCTTAATGCCCATTAACCTTTTCCCCCACACCCATCCACCCTTAGTTTGTTCTATGTATTTAAGAGTCTCTTATGGGGTGCCTCCCTCTCTATCTGTAACTTATTTTTCCTTTCCTTCCCCTATGATTATCTGTTAGGTTTTTCAAATTCCACATATGAGTAGTGAAGTCATGTGATATCTGTCTTTTTCTGACTTATTTTCTCTTAGCATGATTTCCTTTAAGATCAGGAACAAAACAAGGCTGCCTGCTCACACCAATTCTATTCAAAATGTACTGTACGTCTTAGCCATAACAGTCAGGCAAAAAAATATACAAAATGTATTCCTATATATATAATGGAATATTACTCAGCCATAGGAAAGAATGAGATCTTCCCATTTAGAACAACATGGATGGACTTAGAGGGTAAAACGATAAGTTAAATAAGTCAAACAGAGTAAGACAAATGCCATATGGTTTCACTTATATGTGAAATTTAAGATACAAAACAAAAAAAGAAAAAGTATTTTAAAAAGAGAGAGAGACACACACAGGAAACAAACTGATGGTTGCCAGAAGGGAAATGGATGGAATAATTGGTAAAATAAAGAGGACCTACAGGTCCAATTCAATCCTTGTACTTTAACTAACTAAAATTTAAATAAAAATAAAAATATTTGGGGGTGCTTGGGTGGCTTAGTGAGTTAAGAGTCTGACTCTTGACTTTGGCTCAGGTCATGATCTCACGCTCTTGAGTTTGAGCCCTGCATCAGGCTCTGATAGTGCAGAACCTGCTTGGGATTCTCTGTCACTCACTCTCTCTGCGATTTCACCCCCCTCTCACATAATCTCTCTCCCTCTCAAAAGTAAATAAACATCAAATAATATATATTTGCCTACATAAGATTATCTCAAGAACTACCCATGGGTTTTTACCAGTGCTCATTGTTCATCCCCATTCTACATGTCCTGCAAAGACAACTTTCAACAGACAGGGAAATTATGACTCTAAAGCAAGTATAAAATTATTATGCGTTAACAATTTTATTTAACTGATTATTAATGAAGTACCCAGACATACGATATAACTAGTTAAAGGGACAATCTTAAAAAAGAAACAATTATAGTTTAAGAATATCGAAATGCATATTAAAATGGGGCAAGAGTGCTTTATTCTAAGATGACAGTAGGAAGTCCATTGAACCTATGGAGGCAGATGTATCTATGACGCCTGTGGACTGAATGTGTCTTTAACAAAATTCATTGATTAAGTACAAGCTCAAAGTTCTTGTATTAGTAGGTGGATGTTTGGTCAGTGCCTTAGTCACGAAGGCAAAGCTATCATGAATAGGCTAGTGCCATTTAAGAAACTACAGAGAGCCCTTTCTGTTATGAAGGTTACAGGAAGTAATGTCCACCTCTGAAGTGAGCTCTCACCAAAAACGGAATCTACAGATGCCTTTATCTGGGTCTTTCTATCATTAAGAATTATGAGTAATAAATTTGTGTTCGTAAGCCACCCAGTCTATTATGTTTTGTTAAAGCCTATATAGATGAAAAACATGCCCAACAAAAGATTTGTATGGCTACCAATTATGAAAACTCACCAAGCTTTTAAATATCTCTATGGCACTAAGTTCTACATTTCATTAATATATGGCATCATTTCCAATTGTAGACAGCCAGTAAATATTCTCCTACTTCCAAATTCTCTTCCATTTTCTCATTTAAAAGAGGAGAAGGAAAAGAGATATCTTCAGACACAATGGTTCTCTCTTCTTCAGATAGGATGGAATGAGTAGCTGATGAAATCTTAGCTCTCCACCAGCTACGCCTGCCACTCAATGCTCCAAGCACAAGCCAGCATTCCATCACTGTAAATGCATATTTGGTTCACTCACTAACTCTAGAAAGAAAACAGGTTTCTGATGTCAGAGATCATGAATGATTTAACTTACACAGCTGAAAATGCTGTCTAGCAAAGAGTTCCCTTGAGCCCTTGGCATAGGAAACTCCACAGACCTGTCCCGCCTGGGAAATTCAGGTGTCAGGTGCTCCTGAGATCATTCCAGTAAGCAAGGGGTTGGAGAGACCCTGTCTCTCAGAAAGGTGTGGCTAATAGTTAAGTGCCCACATTTACAAGACGTGAAAGTGAAACCATCATTTTTCCACAGAACAAGCAGTTCCAGGAAAAGATACATTAAAGTGTTTTGACTTCAGATGATTCAGGGAGCGAGAGGAGGCAGAGACACCAGCTCTGCAAAAACATAGTATTTCCATGGGAGGGAGGTCTCTGATAAATCCTGTAAGATGGTCTCACCATGACTCCAATGGGAGCACTAACAATTTTCTCATCAAATACAAAGAAGGAAAATGACATTTTCAGTCCATGGTTCTCTCTTCTCCAAAGAGAATGGGATGAGCATCAGGATGGAATCTTACCCCTCAACCCTCCAAGAGCAAGCCAGTATCACATTGTTGCAAGTACAGTTTTCTCACTCACCAGCTATCGAGAGAAAAGAGGTTTCTGATGTGAGAGATCACAAACGTTTCCACTAACACAGCAGAAAATGCTGAGTCTAGTGAACTGCTCCCAGGAGCCCCTGGTATAGGAACAATCCAGAAGCCTATTCTCTTCGGGAAATGCAGGTACTGTGTGCTTTTGAGGTCACTGCAGTAAGCAAGGGACTGGAGAGACCTTATCCTGCCTGGGTAAAGTGTGAAAGACAGCAGGAAGGATGACAGCCTCTGCCTTGAACCCTTCCCTAAGGAAGACTTGGCTGATAGTTGAGTGCCCTCATTTAGCGAACATGAAACTGAAACCATTGTTTCTCCATAGAACAAGCAGTTCCAGGGAAAGAAATAGAATTGTTGTGACTCCTGGTGGCTAAGGAAGTGGGAAGAGGGCAGAGGGACACCAGGTACCATGAGAGGTAGGTCACCAATGACCTTTGAGAGATAATGTGTCTATGACTCAGATAAGAACACTGGAGACAGGGAGGAAGGCTGTGAGCAAGTTTCTAATACTTCCAGTGAAATGAGAGGAGAGTTTCCTGTCTGAAACAAGAGAGACTCTAGCCTTTCTCTGTATTTCTGTTTCTTTTATTTTTAGGAGTTTTGCTGTGGCCACCATGAGTTCAAATTTTGGCATGGATGACCCTGACCTTTGATGGGATCACATCTTAAAAACAATGTAAACTACCAGGAGGGGCTCTGGGCAAATCTGACAAGACAGCAAGGTTGGAGAGCAGAGAGGAAAGAGGAGCCAGGATCTAAGATTCATATGGAATATCAAGATGAAAATGCCAAAGTTCTTTAGACGAAGAAGAATATAGGAGGATTTTCTGAATCAGATAAGATTTGTTTCAATGCTATTGTATCTAAGACAGCTGGATGCTGCTGTAGGGATAGACCAACTGACCCACAGAAAGGAACACAGAGCCCTGTATAAGATTCAGGCATGTGTGGAATTCTGTTGCATGGAAGAAGTGCAGGGATGTCAGTGGGGTAGAAAGAACTATTTAGTAAGTGGAGCTGACAAACCAGTACTCCACATAGACAGAGGTTACTGAATCTCTACTTATATTACTTACGATAGTCAGCCCATATGTTTATATAAGAATTAAAATTTGAGTGGAAACTACAGAAAAAAATATAACTGTTCCTAGAAACAGATGCCTTAAAGGAGATACCTGTATAAAGATATCAATATCACAGCTACATAAAACAGATTGACCAATGTGATGCCTTTAACTGTATCAAAATGAAAAGCTTTCCTTCACAGAAACAAAAGCAAAGGGAGAGTTTAAAAATTTCTATAATTCGGGAGAAGAATTTTCTACAAATGTATTCAACTAAGGATCAATGGAAAGAAAGTATTATAAAACTTCCAGGAGTCACGGAGCACCTGGGTGGCTCAGTTGGTTAAGCTTCTGACTTTGCCTCAGGTCATGATCTCATGGCTACTGAGTTTGAGCCACACATTGGGCTGTCTACTGCCAGTGTGGAGCTCTGTCTTCCCCTCTCTCTCTGCATCTCTTTCTCAAAATTAAATTAAAAATATCTAAAAATTATTCTTTTTTTTTTTTAATTTTATTTCTAGGAGAGAGAGAGAGCGAGAGAGAGACAGCGTGAGCAGGGGAGGGTCAGAGAGAGATGGAGTCACAGACGGAAACAGGCTCCAGGCTCTGAGCTGGCAGTCAGCACAGAGCCCGACGTGGGGCTCGAACCCACGAACCGCAAGATCATGACCTAAGCGAAAGTTGGACGCTTAACCGACTAAGCCACCCAGGTGCCCCTTTAAAAATTATTCTTAATTAAAAAAATAATTCCAGAAGTCACTGAGAAAAAGTGAAAAAATCCAGTATGGAGGTGAGCAAAAGACATGAACAGAATGTTCTTAGAAGAACATGTATTGGGGGAAAATAGAAAAAGTACCACAGATTAACTAATAATGAGTCAAATGCATGTCTGTGCACTTCAAGATGACATTGCACAGTAATTCAATTAGAGAATTTTAAAAGTCAGACAAAATCGAGTACTGGTGAGAATGTAGAATGGATAGAGTAACTGAAAGATGACAGCTGGGAAATTAAATCAATACAATCACTTTGAAGGAACAATATGGCTTAGTCATTAAATTACACATTCATGTGCCCCAGGACTCAGGTTTCCACTCCTAACACTATAGCGAAGAGTCATTCTGCAAAACACGACAAGAAACATGTGGACTTGTGCTTCTATAGCAGTCTTCATAATTGTGAAAAAGACATAAACAGAGAATGGATAAATAAGTTGAGCAATACAGTGTTGAAAGGAATAAATCATACTTATGGAGAGAGAAATTAATCTTTTAGTATAGTGTTGAGATTAAATATTAAGAATCAATAGAAAACCCCTTAAATAAAGTTTCAGAAAAATTAAACCATAAATAGTTTAGGCATGCATATGTAAGTGATAATACCACAAATAAAAAAAGAAGTCATTAACACATACTTTATGAAATTTTGATCCAGGGTCTGTGGACAGAACTGGAGTGAATAGGAACAGAGAGAGAGACATAGGTTGCTAGAGATGTTCTATTTATTTGGATGATTTTCAGTGTGTATGTGATCACTGTATTACACAAGAAAGCAAAATATTTAAAATAGAGGAATATCTGGAGGGTCTGGGGGGCTCAGCAGGTTAAGTGTCCAACTTCAGCTCAAGTCATGATCTCTTGGTTCATGGGTTTGAGTCCCACATCGAGCTCTCTGATATCAGCACAGAGCCCTCTTCAGATATTCCTCCCCCCCATCTCTGTCCCTCCCCTGCTCTCTCTTTCAAAATAAATAAACATTAAAATATAAAAGTATCTGTTATTTTCATATTGTTGCTGCATGTATTCTTTTATGTGTAGTCAGTCATAATTCTCTCCCTTCTGACATATTTTGGGGACATCAGAGAAACATTGTCTGACATAGAGAGACAATCAATGCAATGATACGAGAAAGACTGAATAATTATTCAGGGAGAAAGCAGCAGATAAGAGAGACATAAAATTTGGAGTCTGACACCAGGGCAGGAGAGCTTAAGGACTGGCTTATCTATTTCAATGAATATTCACAGCATAGCTCCCTAATATCCTTCAGGGACAAAACTCAGAACCCAACCTCATTGGCTACTCCAAACCCATTCAGCCCTCCAGTATGGTGGCAATGTGCTTCTCATTATCTTCCCAGGTTAGTTCTGGCCTGTTAAGCACCATACCTATTGAGCATGTGAGGTTTGTTATACTTTCCAAGAATAAACCAGGAATATTGATTTCCTCTTAGCCTTTCCCAAAGTTGATCAGATAAAGAACACACTGGGGGATTTGACCCATTTGTGCTGACAAAAGTCTTTGGTGCTTCAGGCTCCACATCTGGTACAGAGTCCCACAGCTCTGTGATTCTCTCTGGTTGGGGCTCAGGAAAATTAAGCAACATGTGACTTGTATAGAACCCTGCATAGCAAATCCACTAACAAATGTCCTTGTTCTATGTCTTAGATGTTGAATTGTGTTTTATGAGTTATGACCTACATTTAAAAAAAAGTTAACTAATTATAACAGATGAGAGTGAAACAAACACCAATGCATAGTGAAACAGAATTTCAGATGAATGTGTGTGTGTGTGTGCGCGCGCGCATGTATGTCCAGTGTATACTTAGTTCCTATTCGAAGTGCATCTCTTACTGCTGGTCTCATCAAGAAGACTTTGGAAAACCTGCTCAGAGTTCTGGTTCTTCTAAGCACAACTTCCTTCTCTAGTTGCACCTGTTCCATGGGCTCTCTCCATAAAGGGCAAGTACCTTTCTAAAGGGGACATTCAAGGGAACCTGGGCTCAGTTGGTTGAGCCTCCACCCTCAGCCCAGGTCATGCTCTCATGGCTCACAAGTTTGAGCTGTGTGTCAGGCAAGCTCTGTGCTGAGAGCTCAAAGCCTGAAGCCTGCTTCGATTCTGTGTCTCCTTCTCTCTCTGTCCCTCCCTTGCTCATGTTCTGTTTCTCTGTCTCTCTCTCAAAAATAAATAAAAACATTAACAATTTTTTTAAAAAAATAAAGGGGAAATTCAACTTCTTTTCAGAGAGGGAGGCCAGAAGTATAAGAGGAGTAAGGTCTGCAAAGAAGGGAAAATGGAGGGCCACTTGCATCCCAGGTTAAGCTTTGATGGTCTTTCCTCAACTACTGGATTAGTGCTCTGAGCTTCAATATCCTGGAGATTCACACACATCAAAAGTTGCATATTGACTTCTGGGGGACTCTGTAACTTCTCATAAAGTTACATGACCCCCCTGGTCTGGTAAGGACACAGGGATACAGTACTGCACTGGAAGGACACTGGGACTAGGGTTTGACCTGGTGCTGTGTGCAGATTTGACCAGCACCAGTGTGAAGGGTAAGGACCATATGGCAGACAGTGAAGGCCAGGTTGCTGGGACCATGTGTTCTAAGCACCCTTTCCAACAGGGCCCAGCATAGGTTTCAGGCAGGCAGACAGCTGCAAAGTCTATAATTGAGTCAGACATGGTCATAGAAATTGTCCGGAAAATGTAGGATTGTGCTGACATCCCACACACACCTTAAGGCCCTCATATTTTGTCGTAGGCCCTACTCACTTTCCTCAGAGATGTAGAAGAGCTGGCTTCAGTACTTCAGGCCACAGATTTTAGGAAGAAAGGTTAATTTGTTTATCACAAGTAAGTTAAGGATATACAAAAAGTATGTCGTGCTCCTTTCATGTAGCAAAAATGTGCCAAGTATAAACTGGGGGATAGGGTCACTGGGCAAGGAATCTAGTGGAATATTTGATTGAAAGTGCCAAGACCTGAATGTGTGTTTCTATATCAATCATTTAACATGAGATGCAGTAATAGTTTCTAAGACTTTAACCCATTCTTTTGTGTCAGTGTCAGCCTATTGATTGTTGTGCTAGTGTCTGAAAATGACTGGAGCACTCATCTGAGCTCCTAATACTTGTGGCTAGCTAATATAGACATTTCTCCAGCCAGATCCCCTGGCCCTTCTGCTTCTTAGTATGATTGCAAGACACACCGCAGCAAAAATTATCAGAGAACTTTGAACAATTAGATGTACTACTAATAAGCGCTGGAAGGCACATGGCATGCATGGGGCCACACAGTGACATTGAGAGGAGAGTTGTGGACTTGGGGTTCTGTCTTATTGGAGCTAAAGGTGGGATGTCTAGGGTTTTGATGGTTCACTCTTTATTGATGTTTTAAAACATAGGATGGTACTTAAAACACAGGAAGGGAAAGGCGGGGTGACTTGGGTGGTTGGTTATCTAGTATATCCAGGACTTTCTAAGAAGAGAACATCATGGGTGGAGTGAGCAAGCTCTTTATCCAGTTGTGCAGTTGATAACATGTTTATTTGAATTGGATATCTTGAAAGGGATGCCTTGGCATCATTGTCAGGTATTGACTCTACAAGAAAACAAGCTAATTATCACGAACTTATACTACACCTATTGAGGAAACCATGTTTTTTTCAGTGATATAACAGAGAAGTCAGGGTGATATAGATGCGTGTGGAGGTAATGGTCGTATTTATACAAACCAGGGGAGGGATTCAGGGGGTCTTGATCAGTCTCTGTCCTTCTGGTTGTCCTCTTCCCAGGGGAATGATGATAAGAACATTGAGCTCATCCTAGCCTATACTAGGGACAATCTTAGATGCCAGCAGAATCCATAGCATGGTCCAGGGCAGAAGAAACTCCTTCACAAGACAAATTCAGAGCTCAGAACTCACCCAGGAGATTGTCTCCCTGGAACCAGGATGACACTTGAGGCCTCTGGGAACCTCCATGTCGCCCATAAACAAGAAACTAGATTTTTGTTGAGAAGGAACAGAAGAGATCTTGAAGAAGGGTTTGGTGCAAGGGCAAAGGACGGGTACTCTTAGGAAACTTAAATAAGAGAGACTTTATAGACTTTACTATTTCCTCCACCACTCCTGACCACTCCTTCCTCATCTTCAACTACTGCATTTGTGAGGAAAGCATAGAGTTATCACAAACATGATTTCAACTTAATGGAAAAGAGGTAGACACTGAGAAGAATAAGAATTGGGGCTTAGGACAAGATGGTTATCTGACAACACAGAGTTGTGTCTCACTGGTCACATCTCCCATTCTAGAATGTTCCCACCCAGCCTGACGCAGAATCAAGGCTCTATCTTTTGGCTTTTAGCCAGCTTTGCTCACTCATGCTCTGCTCCATCACCATGTCCTTCACTCCTTTATCAAGCTCAGGGAACCTCTACTTCCTGCAGGAAGAGATACCATCTTCACTGACATATTGTACCTCAAGTTTGTCACACAGAGCCCTGATGGAGGACCCTGAAGACTTTCTGCACACAAGCCTCAGGAGATTCTGGTTCCTAAGCAGTTGGGATGGTGATCACATCATATTCCATCAACTTCCCTTTCTCTGAACTCTCAGCATCTCCTGATCATTTCGTTAAGCATCTCTGTCTCTCAGTGGGGGGCGGAGGGCAAACTCCTGGGAAGAGTTTCTGAGAATTGGGAACACTTTGCGGGATGTTTCCTCACACTTGCAAATCAATGAGTTTTCTTTAATGTGGAGTGAGGATGGGAGCTGAGAGACCACAATGACTTTCATTCTCTCCCCAAATTAGGAAGGGTACATCCAGGAAGAGGTCAATGGCTGTTAAGACCAATAAGTGGACCCATGATTCCCCAAGGGAAGCATCTCAGCATCCAGAAATCTATCAGCTTCTTGGGTTGAAAGTTCAGCATTAAGTAGGATAGGATTATCCTCTCCTCCTGTCCAGACATAAGCAGAGAATCACACTATGTATTCACATCTTGGATTTGAAGTGAGACACACATTTCTTCATCTGTAACCAGGAATAATAATATTAATTATCTAATAGAGGGTGGGGAAGATTAATCAAGAAAAGGCATGCAAGGGGCGCCTGGGTGGCTTAGTCGGTTAAGCGTCCGACTTTCGCTTAGGTCACGATCTCGCGGTTCATGGGTTCGAGCCCCGCGTCGGGCTCTGTGCTGACTGCCAGCTCAGAGCCTGGAGCCTGTTTCAGTCTGTGACTCCCTCTCTTTCTGACCCTCCCCTGCTCGCGCTGTCTCTCTCTCTCTCTCCTAGAAATAAATAAAACATTTAAAAAAAAAAAGAAAAGGCATGCAAAAGACCTAGCCCCAGACTGACTCACAGACACAGGACCTTCATACCCTGTGGCAAGAGTTGGGGGGAATAAGAAGAACCAGAGGAAAGTCTAACTCAGAGATCCTACTGAGAACAGAAAGGATTCAGGGAGAGGTTTCCAGGAGTTGTAATGAGAGAGCTTCACCATGATCATTCCTCACTGGATTCCTGTGAGGTTGGTTACATGGCTCCTCTGCTGCAGGGGATAGAATCCTGAGGCTCAGCTTGCAATGTGAAAAATGTTCATGTTGCCTCAGGTAGAGCTTGTCTCTCGTCCCATTCTTTCAGTGGGAATGGTGAGTCCAGCCCTTGGAAATGGTGCAACCAGAGAAGTCTGGAGAGTAGTGATGCAAGCAGGACCCACCCCAGAAGTGAGCTTGAGTGCCCCAAGGAGAAGAGTGTAAATCTGCACCATGAGTGCAGATTTACACTACAGATGGGTGTGAAACTTTTACCAGGGAGGTGATAAGAGGTCTTCTTGGACATAACAATGGAAGCTTGGTGTGGGTATGGTCTCTAGCAGCTTCTTAGGCCCCCATAGATTGGTCTGGCAAGCCCATCATGGAACATAAGGGCTTCATGGGGCTGTCAGGGCAACTCCACAAAGCTGGTAATGAATTTTAAAAATTTGAATTTATGCATATAGAAGTAGTAGATTTTTAAAGGAAATAAAAACAAGTAAACATTCATAACCTATGGGATTGGGAAGACCCACCATCTAAGAACTCTTGTGTACAACAGACAGGAAGCGAGCCCACTAGATAATTCCAGACAATTCTCTTTCCTAACCCCGCCTTATAAAATGCCTACAATTTCGCAAGGTTCAGCCTGCAAGAGAAATCTACATTCATGGAATAGCTTAAATGCTTACAGTAACCACAGTGACAATGATAAACTATTATGTACAACCATATGTGATTACTTAAAATTAGTAGGCAATTATTTGGGAAGTTTGTTGTTACTTAGATGTTCAAATTGAAGAGACAGAGGCATTCCTTAGGTATGTGGCTAGTGTTGAAAGGTATCAGACTTTTTTAACGAAGAAATGTCTTGAGAGGAAAGAAAATATAGTTTTCAAATTTAATAAAAATAAAGTATTCTTTTTCTGAGTTTTTATGTAAATTATAGTTAGTTAACATATAATGTAATAATAGTTTGGGGTGTAAAATTTAGTGATTCAACACTTACATAGAACTCCCAGTAGACATAACAACAAGTGCACTGCTTAATCCCCATCACCTATTCAATTCATAACCCATCCACCTCCCCTCTGATAACCATCAGTTTGTGGCTAAAATGAACAACATGAGAAACAACAGTTGTTGGTGAAAATATGGAGAAAGGGGAAACTTCCTGCACTGTTTCTCGCAATGCAAAATGGTGCGGCCACTCTAGAAAAACAGTTTGGAGATTCCACAAAAAAAAGTTAAAAATAAAACTACCCTGATATCCAGCAATATTTACCAAAAAAAGAAATTATTTTTGACTCTAAAGACAAATGCAGTGAAGATATGTAAGTCCTGAAGAGTGGAGGATATGGAGAGTGGGCATGAGCCCACATATGCCCTGCAAGCATCCCCTGTGGAGGATGGGATGGAGGAGGGATGGGATGCTTGTTGGCTCCTGACTGAGTGACCCTCACATTTCTTTTTAGCTCAAGTCCACTCTTATTCATAACATGTTTTGGCCCTTACCACTGGCACCACAGCTGCAGGGTATTCCTCAGAAGTCTCCTCTAACCCTCAAGAGTATACATATTCCTGAATGGGGGTTTTGGTCACCCTGTAATGAAAACATCTTTGTTAGCAGCTTAGGTGTGGATCTGATGTCCTGGGCTTGATGCTAAGTCTGATGATTCCTCTGTTGCCCTATTCACCCAACCCTCCTAATTCCTCTACTGATATTTCTTCTTCATGTTACTCCACTGGTTAGCAGTGTGATGTAGCCAGCCTTGTCCCTTCATACCTCATTACCTACATCCTTCACCTCTGCTGTGCAATACAACATGGGCCAGTTTATTTAATGTGAGGTGGGTGCCATGAACATTGAAAAGGAGAAGGGAAGTTGCTGCAGTTGGTCTCTGTGGTCAGAAGGACACTGGAGGCACTGTCCAGTGCCTCTGTGATCATTGGATTGACTCGGGCATGTCCTCCTTCATCAATGCACTGTGGGTAATTGGGCATGAGGAGGAGACCTCAGCTCCTACTAGGGTGGTAAGGACCACTCAGACTCCCACTTCCTATTCTTCCTCCCACTATCCCAACATGGTGCTATGGAATCTGCCAGGCACAAGGACTGCCACCCAAAGCCTGGAGAGCTATCTAGAGGAGATCCAGTTTAGCAAGTATGACCTCTTTCTAATCATTGCATCTAAGCAGATCAGCATGAATCTCGTGAGGCTTGCCAAAACCACCCAGAGACTGGGAAAGAGGTTCTTCATCATACAGACCAAGCTGAACTGCAAGGACCTCAGCACAAGTGCCATCTCAGAGGAATGACTCCTGCAGAATAAGCAGGAGAATATCCGGAAAACACATGAGAATCAGTAAGTGTGTGAACCCATCATATTGTGTGTCTCTAGGCTTGACTTCTCTGAACATAGGAGCAATTTGCACAGGGACCTCTTCAACATCGGGTGCTGTGGTCTTCTGGAAAACCTGTACCACACCTGTGAGACTATTATTAATGACAAGGCAACCTCTCTGCAGAAAAGAATAGCCTTACAGTGTTTTCAGGACACTCTTGGCCTCCAAGATGAAGGTGATTTGAAGTACTGTATGACTATCTATTACTCACTCTTTGGAATGGGTAATGAATCTCTCTGGCAGGTATCCCAGAGTATGAGGATATCCATGAAAAACAATAGGGGCCATCATGATGTCTCTGTATCTGTACATTTTCCATAATGTGAACTGGAGACTGATTTCCATGACTTATTCAGTCATGAAGAGTTCTTCAGACTTCCTAACTACATCCAATTCTTGGGTAAACCTGTCATTGTCTGCTTCAGGTAATGAAGCAAAGATGTTTCCTTAGTTAGATGTCAAGGAAACAAACACCATACAAAGGAGATCTTTCTTCTGGTGAAGACCAGCTTGAAAAAAGTCCAATAGGTTTGTTTTCAAGTGGAACTCAGGCTGCCTTGGGGTCCTCTTGCAGTATGACACATTTTTTCTCCACTAGAAAGGAAGAAATTTAACCTAACACTTTCTTCTATTTCTAGAAGTGTTACTCAATTCTTTGAAAGCAATTTTAAAAATGGCTTATCTTTCTACTCCAGTTCTAATGCTATTCCTTTGAAGAATAAATATTTGTTAAAATAATTAAGTAATTTTTCTGGGTTCAGAATATGCAAATTTTGTTTTGAGTTGCAAATTGTCAAGTACATCTGGATCAGTTTCTTTACCTCCTAATGCATTAAAGTTGATTCCTGAGACACCTGAGTGGCTCAGTCGGTTAAGCAGCCAACTTCAGTTCAGGTCATGATCTCACAGTATGTGAGTTCAAGCCCTGTGCTGTGCTCTGTGATGACAGCTCAGAGTGTGAAGCCTGTTTCAGATTCTGTGTCTCCCTCTCCCTGTCCTTCCCTACTCATGCTCTGTCTCTCTGTCTCTCAAAATTACATAAACGTTAAAATAAATAAATAAATAAATAAATAAATAAATAAATAAAGTTGATTCCTATTCACTAAAGTCTTATTCTCCCTCCTTTCACTGGACCCACTGAGATACACCTGGCACAAAGGAGCATGTCACAATTTTGAGGCAGATAGTGTGGTTATAATTGGTTTTTTGCTATATTGAACATTGGGACAGTACTCTTAGGTAGGCTTCCTGGCCTCAAAGATGTTTATCCTTGACAGCACTCTTCACCAGGTGCAAAGAACAATCAATATTTCAAAAAGTCATGTCGGATTGTATTACTCAGAATCCTGGCAAGAAAGAGATGGTAACCTAGAATCTCAATCTTGTTTAGTTGAGGAGAATGTAATATGGAGAGTGCTTTCAAAGGTATGAGTAGGGTACAGGGAGACACCAAGTGAAAGGGTACAGACCAAGCAACAGCAGGGGAGTGACTCCCATAAGGTCTGAAAGATCAGGTAAAGTGGCAAATTGTTGGCCTATGATGATGAGAGCTGTATAAACTGTGCAGTGTATACACAGTGTACACTGCCTGATAGCCATGACTACAGAAGAAGGAAGTCACCTATCAGACCAGAGAAGGTGAAACCAGAACCTCACTCTTTTCCCCTTCAGTCCTGCCAGTGCTGACCATTGGTGAAATTTCAACACCATCCAGCATGCAAGAGGCTCCACAGAAACAATCCATGCAGATCTGACACTTAAGATGTCTAACAGAGTGGAGAAAGGCAGAGAGTGGGTCTGGAGAGGAAAGAGACAGTCAGGACTGGAGTATTTTTTAAAATAACAGCAAAGCAAGTGCATGCCTTTAGGAAAGGAAATGCAAAGGACAGATCCAAATGAAAATTCTGGACAGTTACTACATAAGTACAAAGCAGTGCCCATCCTCCAGGTTGTTCCTTTAATACACTTTACAGACAAGTACTTGAATTAGTTATGGATATCCTTTGCTCAGAGCTAAGCCACTCCTCACTGTCTGTATACTATAAGATCCCAAATATTCTTCTTCACCAGTCCTATGTCAGATAATTTGTTGATTAAGGGGCCAAGACAAAGACTTCAATTTCTCCCTCTCTCTCATTCTTTTTGTTTTAATTTAAATCCAAGTTAATTAACATATAGTGTAATAATGGCTTCAGAAGTATAATTTAGTGATTCATCCTTTACATGTAAACCGAGTGATCATCCAAACCAATGACCTCCTTAATGCCCATGCCCATTTAGCAAATCCCCTCCCACCTCCCCTCCAGCAACCTGCAGTTTGCTCTCTGTTACTTAACAGTCTCTTAGGGTTTGCCTCCCTCTCTCTTTCTAAGTTATTCTTCCTTCTCTTCCCCTATGTTCATCTGGTTTGTTTCTTAAATTCCACATAGCATGGAATCATATGATATCTGTGTTCCTCTGACTGCCTTATTTCACTTAGCATGATAAATTCTAGTTTCATTGAGGTTGTTGCAAATGGCAAGATTTCATTCTTTTTGATCACTAAGTAATATTCCTTTGTATGTATTTACCAAATCTTCTTTATCCACTTATCATTTGATGGGCAGTTGGGCTCTTTCCATAACTTGGTTATTAATGATAGTGTTGCTATAAACATTTGGGTGCACGTGTCTCTTCGAAACCACACACTTGTATTCCTGGGATAAATACCTAGTAGTGCAATTCCTGGGTCGTAGGGTAGTTCTACTTTTAATTTTTTGAGAAACCTCAGTACCATTTTCCAGAGTAGCTGCACCAGTTTGCATTCCCACCAGCAGTGCAAACGGGTACCCCTTTCTCCACATCCTCACCAACATCTGTTGTTTCCTGAGTTGTTAATTTTAGCCATTCTTATAAGTGTAAGGTGGTATCTCATTGTGGTTTTGATTTGTATTTCCCTGATGATGAGTGACGCTGAGCATCATTTCATGCTTCTGTTGGCCATCTGGATGTCTTCTTTCAAAAGTTTCTGTTCAGAAATGCTGATGCACAGGAGCACATGTACCCCAATGTTCATAGCAGCACTCTCAACAATAGTCAAAACATGGAAAGAGCCTAAGTGTCCATCAACTGATGAATGGATCAAGAAGATGTGGTTTATCTATACTATGGAATACTACATGGCAATGAGAAACAATGAAATCTGGCCATGTGTAGCAACATGGATGGACCTTGAGGGTGTTATGCTAAGTGAAATAAGTCAGGCAGAGAAGGACAAATATCATATGTTTGCACGTATAGGAGGATTAGGAGGAACTTAATGGAGGAACAAGGGGGAGAAGAAGGGGGGAAATGGTGGGGGAAAGGGAGAGAGGCAAACCATGAGAGACTCTTGAATGCTGACAAAAACTGAGGACTGATGGATGTGGGGGGGTACAGGGGGATGGGCATGGAGGAGGGCACTTGTGGGAATGAGCACTGGGTGTTATGTGGAAACTAATTTGACAATAAACTATTTGTAAAAAAAAAAAAAAAAGTGTCTGTTCATGTCTTTTGTCCATTTCTTCACTGGATTATTTGTTTCCTGGGTGTTGTGTTTGGTAAATTCTCTATAGATTTTGGGAACCCTTTATCCATTTGCAAATATATTCTCTCATCAATCAGTTGCCTTTTAGTTTTGGTGAATGTTTTCTTCACTATGCAGAAGCTTTTTATCTTGATAAAAACAGTAAGAAGTTGCTGTAGCCCAGGTCAAAGAGGTTGCTGCCTGTGTTCTCCTCTAGAATTGTGATGGTTTCCTGTCTTACATTTAGGTCTTTCATTCATTTTGAATTTATTTTTGTGTATGGTGTAAGAAAGTGGTCCAGGCTCATTATTCTTCATGTCACTGTCCAGTTTTCCCATCATCTTTTCCTGAAAAGACTGTCTCTTTACCTGTTTTGTCTAAGATTGGTTAGCCATATATTTGTGGGCCCACTTCTGGATTTTCTATTCTGTTCCACTGATCTATGTGTCTGTTTCTGTACCAATACCATATGGTCTTGATGATTATAGCTTTGTAATACAGATTGATGTCCGGAGTTATGATGCCTCCAGCTTTGATTTTCATTTTCAACACTACATTCTCTATTAGGGGCCTTTTCTACTTCCATACAAATTTTAGAACTGATTGTTTTTGCTCTGGGAAGAATGCTGGCGGTTTTTTTTTTTTTTTTTGAAAAGGATTGTATTGAATATGTAGATTACTTTGAGTAATATAGACATTTTAACAATATTTATTCTTCTAATCCATAAGCATGGGTTTTTTCCCATTTATTTGTGTAATCTTCAATTTCCTTTATAAGCTTTCTATAGTTTTAAGTGTACAGATCTTTGACCTCTTTGGTTAGGTTTATTCCTAGGTATTTTATGGGTTTCCATGCAATTGTAAATGGGATCAATACCTTTAGTTCTCTTTCTACTGTTTCATGATTGGTGTATAGAGATGGAACTGATTTCTGCATGTTGATTTTATATTCTATGACTTTGTTGAATTCATGTATCTGTATTAGCAGTTTTTGGTAGAGTCTTTTGGGTTTTCCACATAGAGCATTATGTCATCTGTAAAGAGTGAAAGTTTGACTTCTTCCTTCTCAATTTGGATGTCTTTTGTTTCTTTTTGTTGTCTTATTTCTGAATCTAAGGACTTCCCAACAGTATATTGAACAATAGTGGTAAGAGTGGATATCCCTGTTGTGTTCCTGAACTTAGGGGGAAGCTCTCAGTTTTTCCCCACTGAGAATGATTTTAGATGTGAGTCTTTTATACAAGGCCTTTGTGATATTGAACTTTTTTCCCTCTATCCTTACTTTCTTGAGGGTTTTTATCAAGAAAGGATGCTGTATTTTGTGAAATGTTTTTTTCTGCATCTATGAGAGGATTATGTGATTTTAATCTGTTCTTTTGTTAATGTGATGTATCATGTTAGTTGATTTTTGGATAAAGAACCAGCCCTGAAGCCCAGCAATAAATCCCACTTGATCATGGTGAATAATTCTTTTAATGTATTATTTGATTCAGTTTGCTAGTATCTTGCTGAGAACTTTTACAACCATGTTCGTCAGGGAAATGGTCTGCATTTTAGTGGGGTCTTTATCTGCTCTTTGGAATCAATGTAATGCTGGTCTCATAGAATGAGTTTGGAAGGTTTCCTTTCATTTATATATTTTTTAAAGCTTCAAAAAAAAAAAGTATTAACTCTTCTGTAAATGTTTGGTAGAATTTCCCTGGAGAGGCAATTAGCCCTGGACTCTTATGTATAGGGAGATTTTTGATTACTGATTCAATTTACTGGTTATGGGTCTGTTCAAATTTTCTATTTCTTCTTGTTTCAGTTTTGGTACTTTTTATGATGGTAGGAATTTGCCATTTCTTCCAGAATGCCCAATTTGTTGGCATATAATTACTCATAATATTCTCTGATTATCCTTTGTATTTCTGCAGTGTTGGTTATAATCTTTTGTCTTGTCATTCATGATTTTATTTATTTGGGTCCTTTTTCTTTTGGATCAGTCTGGCTAGGGGGTTATCAATTTTGTTAATTCTTTCAAAGAACCAGCTCCTAGTTTCCTCAATCTGTTCTAATCGTTTTTTAGAAATTTCTATATTATTGAATTCTGCTATAGCCTTTATCCTTTACCTTCTTCTGCTGGGTTTGGGTTTTATTTGATATTATTTTCCAGTTCCTGTAGGTATGTATTTGAGACATTTATTTCTTCTTCAGGAAGGCCTTGATTATTATATACTTCCCTCTTATATATATATATACTTCCCTACCTTTGATGTATCCCAGAAGTTTTGGACTGATGTGTTTTCATTTTTATTGGTCTTCATGTACTTTAGGGGCACCTGGGTGGTTAAGTCGGTTAAGCGTCCGACTTCGGCTCAGGTCAAATCTCACAGTCCGTGGGTTCGGGCCCCAGGTCGTGCTCTGTGCTGACAGTTCAGAGACTGGAGCCTGCTTCAGATTCTCTGTCTCTCTCTCTCTCTCTCTCTGACCCTCCCCTGATCACACTGTCTCTGTCTCTCTTTCTCTCTCAGAAATAAATAAAACATTTAACAAAAAATTTTTAAAAATTCCTCCTTAATTTCTTAGTTAACCCATTTATTGTTTTTTAATCTCCAAATATTCATGGTCTTTTCAAATTTTTTTTCTTGTGGTTGATTTCAAGTTTCATAGCTTTGTGATCTGGAAATTTGCATGGTTAGACCTCAATCTTTTTGTACCTGTTGAGGGCTGATTTGTGACCCAGTATATAATCTATGCTGGAGAATGTTCCATGTGTATTAAAAAAATATGTGTATTCTGCTGCTTTAGGATGAAATGTTCTGAATATATCTGTTAAGACCATCTGGTCCAATGTATCATTCAAAGCCATTGTTTTCTTGCTGATGTTCTGCTTAGATGATTTGTCCCTTGCTGTAAATGGGATATTAAAGTCTCCCACTATAATGGTATTATTATCAATGAGTTTCCTTATGTTTTTGATTAATTGATTTATATATTTGGGTGCTCCAAAGTTGGAGGATAAGTATTTACAATTATTAGATCTTCTTGATGGATAGACCACTTTATTATGATATAATGCCCTTCTTCATTGCTTGTTACAGTCTTTATTTAAAATCTAATTTGTCTGATGTAAGTATGGCTTTTCTGGCTTTCTTTTGACACTCATTACCATGTAGATGATTCTCATACCCTAACTTTCAATCTGCAGGTGTTCCCAGGTCTAAAATGAATCTCTTGTAGGCAGCATATAAAACTTGTTTATTTTTTAAAATCCACTTAGATACCCTATATCTTTTGATTGGAGCATTCCATTAATTTTCATTCAGTGTGATTATTGAAAGATATTAATTTAGTGTCATTGTAACTCAACAGGAGTTGGTGATATTCTCTTATCCTTTGTAGTCTTTGTTGCTTTCATCACCTTTTTTTCTCTCCTCTTAAAAGTACCCCTTGAAACTTCTTACAGGGTTGGTTTAGTGGTCACAATTCCTTTAGTTTTTGTTTGTCTGGGAAACTCTTTATTTCTCCTTTTATTATGAATGGCAGTCTTGCTGGGTAAAGGATTCATGGTTGCATATTTTTTTTCCCATTCAGCACATTGAATGTTTCCTGCCACTCCCTTCTGGCCTGCCAAATTTATGTGGGCAGATCTGATGATAACCTTATGTATCTACCCTTCTACATTCAGAACATTCGTCCCTAGGTGCTTTAAGAATTCTTTCTTTATCTTTCTGTTTTGCCAGTTTCACTGTGATATGTCATGGTGTTGACCTGGTTTTGTTGATTTTAAAATGAGTTCTCCCTGCCTCTTGGACTTGGACACCTATTTCCCTCCTGAGATTAAGGAAGTTATCAGCTATAATTTGTTTAAATAAACCTTCTGGTCCTTTTCGTCACTAGTCTTCTTCTGAGATTCCTATGATATGGATATTGTTTTATTTCATGAAATCACTTAGTTATCTTAATGATCTAGTAATTTCCTGTTGGGAGTCATTCTGAGCCCACTAGTCAAGAAAACTCCTGATGAGGTTAAAGCAAGTTTGCACAGTCTCTTGCCAATCAGATGACAACCGATATCCACCCCCACTCAATTATTTCTGCCTGAGCACTGGCCCCCAAGGTACCTTGCTGATCAATATGGGGAGTGACTTGTCCCCTTATTCTGGCCCTGGTATGATGATTGCACCTTGTGAAGGAACTTATTGTGGGAACTTCTTCTTTTGATTATGGGAATAGACATCATGTCTCCAGCAGGTCTTGTTTCCCTTCATACTCTCCCTTGAGCTATGAACAGGCTAATGACCCTTACTCATAAAAGATTGACCTTTTACATGTAGAATTCTGTTTCTACCATTGTGTTAGTCCAAAAGGTTCTTACAGCTCAACATGTAAATCAGCTAACCAAAAATGTTTCTCATGCCCTATCTATTCAAGAAATCATAAAACTAGGCACAAAGGTAAATACACTCAAAGAGGCTATTCTATGTATTGGAAATGAGCTAAACTGTTTAAAATACCTTTAAACAGTACCTTTAAACCATACCGGTTGGCTCTCTGGTGCTATAAAGAATATAACTGGGAAATCAAGTCTTGCCCGGAGACAAAAAGCCTAACTTAGAGAGAAGGAACAGATAAGAGCAGAACATGTTACCACATATTCCTTTGCTAATTGGTGGTGTATAGCAGTTCCTTCCCTAAGGTCTACATTCCACAAACACCTTCCCTTACACTCGCAGTTGTGATGAGGATGGATAAGAGTATCTACAAACCTATGACTTAATCTTAGTGTTATTAAAATGTGAACACCCTGTTATTTTCTTAGTTACTCAACCTCACTATAATTGGGGCAGTTCTGCAAGAATACTTCTGTAAAACCTGTTTCTCTACTTTTCCCCAAAACATCTTATCACAGAGAACTATCCATTGTAAAAACTCCATTTTCTGATGCTATATTAATGTTTGACCCTTAAACAAAGACACCAAAACCGACAGGACAGAGATGCCTACCTGGTGATCAAAAAGAATCTTGGGGCTCTCTCACTCCCTCCCTCTCAAATACCGTCCATCCTTCAGGGACCCCTGCACCTGGCTGGGGCTGGACTTTGGCAGAGAAAGCAGGCAACAACCTCTTTGACTTCAACCACAGCAATTTCTTACTTGACACATCTCCAAAGGCAAGGGAATTAAAAGCAAAAATGAACTATTGGGGCCTCATCAAGATAAAAAAGCTTCTGCACTGCAAAGGAAACAATCAATAAAACTAAAAAGCAAATGAAAAAATATGAAAAGATATTTGCAAATGACGCATTGAATAAAGGGCTAATATCCAAAATCCATAAAGAACTCACCAAACTCCACACCAGTGGAGAAATGGGCAGAAGACAATAATAGATACTTTTCCAAAGAAGATATCCAGATGACCAACAGACAGGTGAAACAATGCTCAATGTCACACATCATCAGGGAAATACAAATCAAAGCCACACTGAGATACCCTCATGTCAGTCAGAGTGGCTAAAATGAACAAATCAGGACACTATAGATGCTGGCGAAGATGTGGAGAAATGGGAACACTCTTGCACTATTGGTAGGAATCCAAACTGGTGCATCTACTCTGGAAAACTGTGTGGATGTTCTTCAGAAAATTAACAATAGAACTACCCTATGACCCAGCAATAGCACTTCTAGGAATTTACCCAAGGGATACAGGATTGCTGATGCATAGGGACACATGTACCCCAATGCTTATAGCACCACTTTCAAATCATGAAAAAAGTCTAAATGTCTATCAACTGACGAATGGATCAAGAAGATGTGGTTTATATATACAATGGAACACTACATGGCAATGAGAAAGAATGAGATCTGGCCATTTGCAGCAACATGGATGGAACTGGAGAGTATTATGTGAAATAAGTCAGTCAGAGAAAGACAGATACCATATGTTTTTACTCATATGTGGATCTTGAGAAACTTAACAGTAGACCATGGGGAGAGGGAAGGGAAGAAAAGTAACAAACAGAGAGGAAAGGATGAAACCATAAAAGACTCTTAAATACAGAGAACACACTGAGGGTTGATGGAGGGAGTAAGGTAGAGGGGAAAGTGGGGATGGACATTGAGGAGGTCACTTGTTGGGATGAGCACTGGGTGTTGTATAGAAACCAATCTGACAATAAATTATATTTAAAAAAAAAAAAACTTCTGAGTTTGAACTCCACATGCTGTTTGCAAAGAAGATCTCGGATTCACTGCTTTTTGCTCCCAGTCTACGGTCAAGAGAGGTTTTCCACTTATGCTAATGTGATGCCACAGTATCTCTGGTACAGGCCTGGTCTGGATCACCTGGGAGAAGAACCAAGCAGCACTCAGAGATCTTGAAAGGCAGGAGGTTTATTTTATACCAGTGGGCTCAGAACAGATCATTCTCCAGATGTCTGAACCCCGAGCATAAGCGGAGTTGACAATTTATAGTCTGTTTGGGAGGAAAGCAGGGTGGGAAGGGGAACCCAGAATGGGAGTTTTCAGGCAGACTGGAATTCCCCTAACAGTCCTGTGAGCCATCTTATAATGGATTTTTCCCTATCATCTCAAACCCTCTCACCTCTCCCTTTAGTCTCTCCATGGAAAGGCTTCCCACTCCATTGCTCTACTGTATTTATCTCCCCCAACTCACCTTCACAAAACTTGCTCCTACCAAGCTGTCTCCCTCCAACTCTGGAGATCCTTCTGCCTCTCTGCAGGTCAATTTCCTGACTGTCCCTAGTAACATTAATGGAGAAAATAAAGGAAAACTCTTTGAGGTCATATAGGTCATAATGGCAAACTACCCAAATTTCCCAGGCCAGGTGCTCACCACACCCACTTCCTTTCTCTACCTCTGTGTAGTGATGACCCCAAGTCACCCTACCCCTATACATCCAATCAGCTTTAAACATCTCTTCCAGTATGGGTGGACTTCTTTTAACTTTATAAACAAATGACCATCTTTGTTTTGGTCTCAGACCTGTGGAGAATGATCTCCTCTGAGCCCACCAGTGCAAGATAAACCTCCTCCCTTCCAAGATCTCCGAGTGCCGCTTGGTTCTTCTGCCAGTGATCCAGACCAGATTTCTACAATATTTGGTTCCCTGACCAGGAAACCCAGCCGCGCTGGCCCATTGTTGCCACCGGTTTGGGAAACCAGTGAGGTGGTGATGGAACTAGGAACTGAAAAAGAGAAGGCACTTCCTGCCTGAATTTAGGCAGGCAGTCCCCAGCTCCGTCACTTGGGCCGGCCCCCACTCCACCATTCCCGCAGGACTAGAGTAGACTTGGCAAATGAGGACCTGGAACCGACATCGGAAACCGATAAGGCCTGTGCCCTAAGTCTGTCCTGTCCTGCCCCCTCGTAGTGGAGGAAGGGGGAGCCGATCATTCCCCAGAGACCTCAGTAGTCTCACTGACAGGAAACCTGCAAGGACTCCATCGGCCCATCCATCAGGCCCATCAGGTGGACCTGATCACTCCAGAGACTTCAATGGTCTCTCTGTTTGGAGCTCCCATCTGTCTAGCCCACTCATAGTGGTGGAAGGGGGAGCTGATTACTCCCTGGAGACTACAGTGGTCTCATCTGTAGGAATTCTGTGGGAGGGAATGTAATAACCTCTGGTGTGTATGTAAATGTGAATGTGGTTCTCGGTCTGGCTTGCCTGCCAGGTTCGATTCTGTGGCTCGATGGGTGGGCACGCTTAAGGTCCTCAAAAGCCTGGAGAGTCTGAGTGGGCCCGTCTGCATTTGCGTGGTGAACAGCATACAGTCTGTGGTGGCATTGGAATAGTATCTAATCATAAGTCACAAAGCTGAGAGCACTATGGCTAAGTGTCACCTAAGTTCCTTCAGGACACGGCCAGACAGGCATTTGACTTGCCTTCTTATTAGAGGGGCACCCCTACCCCCTTGTCTGTCTTTGTGACACCTCCTCACATGAACATTATGGGGCTGGGACAGAGCAAACCCACAGTTCTTGGAATGATGATTGAGAATTTTGAGAAGGGCTTCTCTGAAGACTGTTGAATTATGTGAATTAGAATGGCCCAGTTTTGGTGTAGGCTGGCCCTCAGAGTGATCCTTAGGTGTCCTAAGTGACATCCTAAAGTGATGGTTAATGTTGTCTGTCTCATTCATTTTATTTTATTTTATTTTATTTTATTTTATTTTATTTTATTTTATTATTTTTTTTTACAAATAGATTATTCTCAAGATGGTTTCCATATAAAACCCAGTGCTCATCCCCACAAGTGCCCCCCTCCATGCCCATCTCTCCCCTCCCCCCACCCACATCCATCAATCCTGTTTGTTCTCAGCATTCAAGAGTCTCTCATGGTTTGCCTCTCTCCCTTTCCCCCACCATTTCTCCCCTTCTTCTCCCCCATGGTCCTCCGTTAAATTCCTCCTAATCCTCCTATACGTGCAAACATATGATATTTGTCCTACTCTCCCTGACTTATTTCACTTAGCATAACATCCTCAAGGTCCATCCATGTTGCTACACATGGCCAGATTTCATTCTTTCTCACTGCCATGTAATATTCCATCGTATAAAAATATGGAATGCTTCACGAATTTGCGTGTCATCCTTGCTCAGGGGCCATGCTAATCTCTGTATCATTCCAATTTTAGTATATGTGCTGCCAAAGAGAGCACTCCCAGACTCACTTTCTAAGAAAAAATAGATATCGAAGGAAAACTCTCGGACTCATTTTATGAAGCCAGCATCACTCTGATTCCCAAGCCAGACAGAGATCTAGCAAAAAAAGAGAACTACAGGCCAATATCCTTGATGAATACGGATGCAAAAATCCTCAACAAAATCCTTGCAAATCGAATCCAGCAGCACATAAAAAGAATCATCCACCAAGATCAAGTGGGATTCATTCCTGGGTTACTGGGCTGGTTCAATATTCGCAAATCAATCAAAGGGATACATCACATCAACAAAAGAAAAGATAAAAACCATAAGATCCTGTCGATAGATGCAGAAAAAGCGTTTGACAAAATACAGCATCCCTTCTTAAAAAGACTCTAGAGAAAGTCGGGATAGAGGAACCTACTTAAACATAAAAGCCATCTATGAGAAGCCTTCAGCTAACATCATCCTCAGCGGGGAAAAACTGAGAGCTTTCCCCCTGAGATCAGGAGCACGACACGGATGTCCACTCTCACCACTGTTGTTTAACGTAGTGCTGGAAGTCCTAGCGTTAGCCATCAGACAACAAAAGGAAATCAAAGGCATCAGAATTGGCAAAGAGGTAGTCAAACTTTCACTTTTTGCAGACGACATGATACTTTACCTAGAAGACCCGACAGACTCCACCAGAAGCCTACTAGAACTGATCCAAGAATTCAGCCAAGTGGCAGGGTACAAAATCAACGCATAGAAATCGATTGCATTCTTATACACCAACAATGAAGCAACAGAAAGAGAAATCAAGAAACTGATCCCATTCACAATTGCACAAAAAACCATAAAGTACCTAGGAATAAACCTAGTCAAGGATATAAGAGATCTGTATGATTTAAACTATAGAAGACTTATGAAGGAAATTGAAGAAGACACAAAGAAATGGAAAAACATTCCATGCTCCTGGATAGGAAGAATAAATATAGTTTAAATGTCATTACTACCCAAAGCACTCTACACATTCAATGCAATTGCAATTAAAATTGCACCAACATACTTCTCAAAACTAGAACAAACTATCCTAAAATTTGTATGGAACCACAAAAGACCCCGAATAGCCAAAGTAATACTGAAAAATAAAACCAAAACGGGAGGTATCACCATCCCAGACTTTTAGCCTCTACCACAAAGCTGTCATCATCAAGACAGTATGGTATTGGCACAAAAATAGACACATGGACCAATGGAATAGAATAGAGAACTCAGAGCTGGACCCAAAAGTATACAGCCAACTAATCTTTGACAAAGCAGGAAAGAATATCCAATGGAAAAAAGACAACCTCTTTATCAAATGGTGCTGGGAGAACTGGACAGAGACATGCAGAAGAGTGAAACTAGAGTATTTTCTCACACCATACACAAAAGTAAACTCAAAATGGATAAAGGACCTGAATGTGAGACAGGAAACCATCAAAACCCTAGAGGAGAAAGCAGGAAACAACCTCCTTGACCTCCACCGCAGCAATTTCTTACTTGACACATCCCTAAAGCAATGGAATCAAGAGCAAAAATAAACGATTGGAACCTCATCAAGATTAAAAGCTTCTGCACGGCCAAGGATACAATCCATAAAACCAATAGGCAACCAACGGAATGGAAAAAGATAGTTGCAAATGACATATCAGATAAAGGGTTAATATCCAAAATCTATAAGGAACTCACCAACTTCCACACCCGAAAAACAAACAACCCAGTGAAGAAATGGGTAGAAGATATGAACAGACACTTCTCCAAAGAGGACATCCAGATGGCCAACAGACACATGAAACGATGCTCAGCATCCCTCCTCATCAGGGAAATACAAATCAAAACCACACTGAGATACCACCTCATGCCAGTCAGAGTGGCTAAAATGAGCAAATCAGAGAACTTTAGATGCTGGCAAGGATGTGGAGAAACGGACACCCTTCTACACTATTGGTAGGAATGTAAACTGGTGCAGCCCCTCTGGAAAACAGTGTGGAGGTTCCTCAAAAAATTAACAATAGAACTCCCCTGTGACCCAGCAATAGCACTGCTAGGAATTTACCCAAAGGATACAGGAGTGCTGATGCATAGGGGCACATGGACCCCAATATTCATAGCAGCACTCTCAACAACAGCTAAAACATGGAAAAAGCCTAAGTGTTCATCAACAGACGAATGGACCAAGAAGATGTGGTTTATAGATACGACGGAATACTACGTGACAATGAGAAAGAATGAAATCTGGCCATGTGTAGCAACATGGATGGAACTTGAGGGTGTTTTGCTGTGTGAAATACGTCAGGCAGAGAAGGACAGCTACCATATGTTTGCACGTATAGGAGGATTAGGAGGAACCTAACGGAGGGCCGTGGGGGAGAAGAAGGGGGGAAATAGTGGCAGAGAGGGAGGGCGGCAACCCATGAGAGACTCTTGAGTGCTGAGAACAAACTGAGGACTGATGGGTGAGGGGGGGAAGGAGGGTGATGGACTTGAGGGCACTTGTTAGTATGAGCACTGGGTGTTGTTGGAAACCAACTTGACAATAAACTATTTTTTTTTAAAAAAAGACCAGAGATTAAAAATATAGAATAAAATAAAATAAAACAGGTAAGAATTTCCAGAGCCAAAAGTTGCATTTAAACTGAACTAGAATTAAAAACATGGGACTAAATAAACTGAGGAAGATTGTAGTTTTGTGACTCTTGTTGATAATATTGCTGGTTCTCTATTGTTTGCTTATTCAGATTAAGGAAACATTTTCTTATAATATCTATGGTATAGAAAAAAAGCATATTCCTGCCTTTACAAAAGAGATTTTAGATGAAAGCTCTGTGGGTGATTGTCAAAAGCCTCTTCCTATGGGACCTCTGAAATTTCAAAAACTCCCAATGAGTATTCTTTCTTTTATGGCAATTACAATTGTTTGCATAAGTTCGATTACATTCTGTTCATTTTGTAACAGGACACCATTGGAAATACTGGTTATTTACCAAAACTTTGATTGGAATGTAATATTTGAGTCAGGCATAGACTCAGATATGACCAGATAGCTTTAAGGAATAAGTTTGACTTTATAAAACATGGAGCCATAAAGCCTTTTGGAAATGTTGGCCTCATACCTTGCTTACAGAGTTCCCAGCAGCCTCCCCATGTGAGTAAAGAAGGTCACTTCCTGGCAAGTGCAGGAACCTCAGGATATTTTGGGGACCTCGTGAAGAGGAATTCACCCAATCCTACAGGTATTGCAGGTCTATCTGATGGCAAATACTTGGATCAGCTTCTGGCCTGGAGAGGCTACTAAAAGTTCAACCTGGAGGTTCCTTATAAAAGGTCCCAGCAAAGTAAACTTTGAAAGATCCTCATGAACAATCACTATTCTTGCTGAGCTTATATAAATAATTAGGCCAGAATTGTTAAGACTGGACTTTGCCGGAGGCCGGCTCTGGCAGGTCCAGGGGTGCCTGAAGGATGGACGGTGTTGGCTAGAGAGAGAGTGAGAGAGCCCTGAGATTCTTTCTGATCACCAGGCAGGCATCTCTGTCCTGTCGGTTTTGGTGTCTTTATTTAAAGGTTCAACAACAATATGAGGTCAGAGAAAGGAATTTTTACAATGGGAAGCCTTTTGCGATAACAAATTGCAGAATTATCCCAGTCATAGTGAGGTTGAGTGAATTTTACAACTAAAGAAATAACAGGATGTTCTTAGTGAAAAATAGGATAACATATGTTAAGTCGTAAATAGTTAGGCCAGGAGTCATTCCGTTTGGCTCTCAAGAGGATGAATCTTTTTGGACTGGTTTTCTTGTGGAAACCTAACTGATGCTGAATGTGTGAACACCATGGGGGCCTTAAATGTGTTAACCTTTTGCTTTTGGGTTATGTTAGCTCCTCGTACCTATCCTCATCCCACCCACCAGTAAGGGAGGGTGTTTGCAGAAAGTATGCCTTGGGGAAGGGACTGCCATACATCACCAGTTAGAAGGTGTAAGTGTTAACTTAAGTTCTGTCCCCGTTTTTTCCTTAACTCTAAATTAGGCTCTTTGTCTTGAGGCCAGGCTCAATTGTCTTTGATATGCAAGGCCCATAGGAAGAGGCTTTTGACAATCACCCACAGAACTTTCATCTAAAATCTCTTTTGTAAAGGCAGGAATATGCTTTTCCTTATGAGGTATCTGTGTTCAGAATATTGGTCTGATATGGAATATTGTGAGGCCTGGTCAATACCAGCAGGCTCATTTCCAACATGAGCCAGTAGTAGCAGAAAGAGATACCAGTTTTCGTTTCTCACGGCAGGAGCTGTGCAAACACTGCCATTTCCTTGTTGTGACTGCCATCCAGAGAGGCTGGTGTGGCTCCCAGCAGGACTTGTTTTACAAATGCATTGGTCTCGATTTAGCTATGTCTGGAAATGAGAATTTTTAGAGAGAAAAAGTGTTTCAACAACGCACTGTTATGGATGTTAAATTCTAGTTCTGATTGTCTTTAAATGTTTGTTGTTTGGCTAAAATTAAACAACTTGAGGTAACCTTCAGAGAAATTGTCACAGTGTTTCATGTATATACAATCTTCTGTGCTCGTTATTCTGTAGGGATGATAATAAGACCCCATGGGTATATGATTATTTAAACAACAGGAAAAACAGGAGGATCTTTAAATATGCAAAACCATATCCTCCCTAAACTTAATCTGACATTTACTAGAAACCCACCCCCATATAAACCCAGGATATCTGGTTTATTCAAAGGATGGGGGTCACCCCTTTCAAAGACTTGGAGGTGGACTTCACAGATATACAACCAAAGGATTCAGTTCTTAAAGTTTTAGGCATCACCCTAATGGGCCCATCACTCTGGAGTTAAGTATGCCAACTCAGAGGAACCCTCAGCCTGGCAAAGTGATTCAGATCCAGTCAACCAGCTTAAACTGACCCTCAAGGACACTGGCCCCTGAGATCTCCAGCCCTGCTCCAGCCACACTCAAGAAGCTGGCTGGTCTATGCACAGCAGAAGCTTGAGGAATCATGGGTCCGATAAGATAAACTCCTTTCTCTTTGTCATCAGATTGGCAAACATTGCCGAAGAAAGCTGGGGAAACATCTAAAAGTTCCTGTTTACACTCACCTTCCTGTATAGATAGGGTGTTCTGTTGTATTGATTGCCTCTAATCTGGGCCTCATTTATAAGAGCAGGGCACCTTCAATGGAAGATTCTGAGGGGTTTAAAAGCTTAAATGTAGTATAACCTCTTTTGGTCTTTTGGGTTGCTTGCCAATAAAGTTGCTAATGCCATTTTGGGGGAAATGTTTGCACTAAAAGGTTAATGCTTAAATTAACCTGCAGCCTTAAGGTTCAGACTAAGCGAGCAGCATTGCTACCTGTACTCCTAGGGGCAGAAATAGCCACGGGATAGGGACTGGCATAAGAGGTATAGGCTCTTCTGTGGGACTAATAACTGGCTGACTCCTGAGTGTCCTGACAGAACCAAATAAGTTCCCTGACAAGAAGTGCCCTCCAGAGCAGAGAGGCACTTGACCTCTTCTCTGCCAAAAAATGGGGAACCTGCATCTTGTTACAAGAAGAATGTTGCTACTATATCAACTAGTCCGGGATAGTCACCTCCAAAGTTCACGAACACCGTGACCATATCCAGCATTGCTGCTAAAGCCTTGCCTCCTGGGGCTTAGGTCCCTTGGTGTCTATACTCCTCCTGATAACCCTCTGCCCTTGCATCCTAAAAGAGCTAATCCATTTCATCGAGAACACTGTGTTCCATCATACCTCGGCCTGAATCTTTGCCCTCCGGGGCTATCGTCTCCTCGATATAAGTAATGATCTCTAAGGCATCCCTTCCGATCATCAACAGGGGGGACATAATGGAGAAAATAAAGAAAAAACTCCTTGAGCTCATATAGGTCATAATGGCGGACTGCCCAGGCCAGGTGCTCCTCACACCCAATTCCTTTCCCTACCTCTGTGTAGCGATGACCCCAAGTCACACCCTACCCCTATACATCCAATCAGTTTTAAACACCTCTGCCAGTATGGATGGGGTTCTTTTAACTTTATAAGCAAATTAGCACCTTTGTTTGGGGCTCAGACCTCTGGAGAATGATCTCTGAGCCCGCCGGTGTAAAATAAACCTCCTCTCTTCCAAGATCTCCGAGTGCCGCTTGGTTCTTCTGCCAGTGATCCAGACCAGATTTCAGCAACAGGACTACTATGAAGAGGCATGACTGCTAGAGGGCACAGGGTCAGGGCCACTGTTTTAGCAAATTTATAGTGAACAACTAATTCCAGGTTTGATTCCCCCTAAGTGGGTTGGGCAGGAACCAGAGACATGGCATGCATTAGCAGAGCAGATGTAGGGATATGCCTTGGCTAGATATGCAGAGGCAGGGCACGGAGTGAGGCAGAGTCTGGGGGCAAATGGCAGCTAGACAAGCACGTGTGAAAAATCTAAATTTGCACTGAGCGACTAGACCTAGGCCAGATTTCCCCAAGTACTATGGTGCCTGAAGATGCAGTTGCATTAGTGACAGTTGCTAGAGGCATGATGCTTGATACCAGTAGATGCCTGGGGCATGCTCCATCTGTATGTGCAGTGGCTTGGTAGGGTGCATTTGGCATTAGTAATATTTTCAGTGAATGGCTAATCTAAACATGGTGGTGCACATTGCCAACAAGTTAGATAGCAAGTGTCTGTGCAGCACTTCCTCAGGCAGGTGTCTCCAGTGCCTAAGCTTTGTGATGTGGGAAACAAAGGCAGGATGAAATGGCAGATAAAATTAAATTTCCTTATAACCTGCAGGCCATTGACAAATACTTGAGGATGACAGAGCTTCTCCAGGAACTGTCTACCGTCTTAATGCTACTGCTTAGCTAGAGGGAAAAACAACCTTAACTTTGCAATATCTAGGCCTCCAGTATCCTGTGAGTCTTTAGAATATGAATATCTCTTGGGAAACTCCCTTTTGACTTTATTTACCCCAACTCCCAAGTGATGAAGTTTTGGGGAGATCCGGGGGGGTGTGTGTGTCCAAAGCCTATGGCCAAAAAAAGAATCCTTGAAGCTGTCTTCGGTGCTGTTGTGCCGGAATCGTGAGTCCCAGAGACCTCCAAGGAGCCGGCACCAATGCAAATACAGAAGGGTCTTTATTACAAACTGGAGCAGGAGCTTACCCACATACTGACACAGCAGCAGCAGCAGGGTGAAGCCCCAAACAATAGCGAGCAGGGTTTTTAAGGGGCAAGGGATGGGGGTGTTACAGTACACATGTTGTACACCAATCATATTTGTATAGCATCCCTGGCAACAGTTTTGACCATTCAGTACCTGTGAGGTGTCCGTTACTTTTGGCAGAGCCCAATTATGGCCTTTTGAGACTCCTTTGAAAATGACCAATTATGAGGTGAGTTAGGTAAGGGGGAGCAGCCCTTGTCTCAGGCTGCAGGAATGTTTTTAACCTCCTCTGATTGGCTAATTGGAGAGTGGTTTCGGCCTTGAACAATCTGCGGTTTTTCCTGAGACTGCTGCTATGTGCAGCCCAAGGTTGCTTTTAATGGGGGGTCTTAATTTTAAAATGGAGTTATTTAGGCTCTTTAGTGCAAAAAGGTGATTTTATTAAAGCACAGGGACAGGGCCCAAGGGCAGAAAGAGCTGCACTGGGGCTGTCAAGAGTAGCTCCTTATATACTATGAAGTTGGGGGAGGTAAAGTCAAAAGAGAGGCCCCCAGAGGGACTTTGATATGATAAAGAGGATTTCTAAGACACCTGAGGTCTTGCTATTGTCAAGTTAAGGTTGTTTTTACTCTAGTAAGACATTAACATTAGGATGGTAGGGAGTTCCTGGAGAAATGTTATACCCTGTATTTGCCTCAAGTATTTGTCAATGGGTTGCAGGTTATAAGGAAATTTATCTGCCATTTCCTCCTGCCTTTGTTCCCCATACCACTATGGAGGGGTGATGTTGGGGCTCTAGGAAACTGAGTCTATGGGTTTCTGGAGATTAGACTATTGATAAGATTGCCTCTGTCTTGTAATTTACTAAGATATTTGTAAACTGATGAAGACTCTATCAGTTTAACCATTTCTTTTCTGTCCTTTCCTTTGTTCTTGGGCAGCCAGGAGAGCCTGGGGAATATCACACATATCCCAAAGGGGGGAGGGGTGTGCTAACTTGTATTTTGCCCTCAGCCTGCCCCAAGCTCCATCACAACATGTATATAATCAGTCTCTCCTTAGGGTCACAGGGCAGCTCTTTATGACCATGAGTCCTGTCCCCATGCTTTAATAAAATCACCTTTTTACACCAAAGACATTTTCAATAATTTTTTGTTGGCCATCAGCTTCAAAACTCCATCACCCCAAAACTGCAACACTGGGGATCAGGGAAGGAAAATTGCAACTGTTAACTCCTTCATTCCCGGAGAAGTCCCCCAACAGGCTCCAAAATACTTATAAACAGAACTCCCTCTCTTTTGCCCCAGGAATTGGGCAAACTGCTGGTTGTGTGTTGCCTCTGGCAAGGCTGTTGACTCTTTAAGGGTAGGAACACAGCTATCACTGCCCCTCAGCTCAATCAGTGCTGAATCAGCTGAATTTAAAGCTCAAGGCTCCAAGTCCTGCTGGTTATACAAACTTATGGAATTCAGCACCTCTGTTTTCAAGACAATTGAGATTTGTTTTCTCTGCCTAGACTCCCTAGAGCTTTTGCTTCTTTCCACTCCAAGCTCCCTACCTCCTGCAGGCAGTTGCTGACTGCCATTTTTGCCCTTCATAAGCTCTCCTTTGCAGCTTATTCTAACATTTTTAAAGAGAAAAACTGTTTCAACAACCCACGGTTATGGATGCTAAATTCTAGTTCTGATTGTCTTTAAATGTTTTTTGTTTGCCTAAAATTAGGCAACTTGAGGTAACCTTCAGAGAAATTGTCACAGTGTTTCACGTATATACAATCTTCTGTGCTTGGTTATTCTGTAGGGATGATAATAAGACCCCATGGACATATGATTATTTAAACAACAGGAAAAATTGGCATTGTGGTCTGCCAGTTTTTGTTTTACTCTCTAGTTTCCTTACATGGATGTGAATGATATCTACTTGTAAATGTGGAAGAGGGTGCACTTAGGGCCTTTCTTTTTTTCCATCTTCCCAGACTTAACTGATGAAGTTTTAGGGTGATAGTGGGCTGATCCAGAGCAGACAACCAAGAAAGAATTTTTGAAGATGTCTTTGGGGCAAAAGGGTTATTTTATTAAAGCACAGGGACAGGACCCATGGGCAGGAAGATCTGCACTGGGGTCCTGATGGGTAACTCATTATATATCCTCAGGTGGGAGGGGGTCAGGTATAGAGTAAGTCTCTAAGTTTGGAAGCAAGGTTTCCAGGACCTTGAGAGGCTAGCTATTGGTGAGCCATTTATTACCATTTAGTAAAACCTCTCTCATGAGACCCTTCAGATATATATCAAGAGGCCATAAGGTTGGAGCACGATTGCCTGTTATGCTGAGAGACACAGACCAACCGAGACCACTGAAGCCGAATTAAAGGAGTCTTTATTACCAGCCGGGACCGCACAGAGTTAACACAGAACTGTAAATGTGCGGCCCAGAGTCCAAGGACTTAGGGCTTTTTATAATGAGCAAGCAGGCAAGTGGGCAGTACAGACGCAGAATTGAGTGTTTATTGTAAAAAGGCTACAAAGTGATAAAGAGAGCAGCCCTTGTTTTGGTGTGTAGGAAAACATTCGTTATTTTGAAGGCAAAGTTTAGGGTTTTGGAAAGTTTCAAGGGAATAGCCATTATCTCAAGGACAAAATATGCAAACCGTGTCATAAATAACCATTATCAGGGAACATTAACTCTTGTCTTCTTATTTATGTTTTTCCTTGTGCTTGAGCATAGCTATTTAGCCCTCCAAGTGCAGGCCCAGAAGATAAATTCTGGGTCAAGATGGAAAGACTGAGGCTAAATTTATGTGCAACAGCCAACATATATCTTGGGAGAGTTGCGATAAAAAGAGTTTCCAAAGGAATTTTTATATATTAAAGTAGACTTATAGTTTCCTCAGGGGTCAGGATAATGTTAAGCCAAGATCCTCTATTGCCCCTAGAAAAGTGTCATCATTGAAGCAGCTGAACTCCCACAGGAAGGTCATTCTGCCAGTTTCAAGGACTTGTTAATGTGCTATAAGCAATAAGGGAATTTAATTTTTCATTTGCCTTAGTTTCTCACATTACAATGGCAAGCACATAAACTGCTTTCCTTTGTTCTTAGGTAACCAGGAGTGTCAGAGAAATTTCACCTGGAGGAGGGTGCTGTTAGCCTATACTTTGTCCTCAGCTTGTTCCACATGCCTTCATTCTCTGCTATCGGTTTTTGTTTGTGTTATATTGAAGTTTACATAAAACATGTTATAATTAAAACAACCTATTTTAAACTGAAAGAACTAACTTCAGTCTCAAAGAAAATTTTTTTCTATTTTCTTATGTTTCTTCTTTATATTTTTAAAATATTATCTTTATATTTTATGTTCTTATGTCACTATTTATATATTTTTACTTTGTGTATCCAAGTATTTTAAATTTTATTATAATTACCTTTGCCGGTAGCATTTATAATTTAATATATTTTTGTGTTTCTAATTAGCATCCTTACATTACATCTTGATAATTTTTAGCATTTGTTATAAGGTGGATCTATTAGAAATGAATTCCCTCAACTTTAGTTTGTCTAGGAAAGAATTTTTCCTTCATTGCTGATGGACAGTTTTGCCTTGTAATGCATTTTTGTTTGTCAATGTTCTAATATCATCTCTCTTTCTTTTGGTCTGTAAGGTTTACTGACAGATCTGCTGATACCTTATAGCACTACCACTGTCTATAAGTATGCACTTTTTGTTCTTTACTTACTGTCCCCCTCACCCCTCGAAGCCCTCAGGTTAAAGACTTCCTCTTTTTAACCTACGTCCCACACAATTAACATCTGCCACATAAACACCCAGTATATATTTGTTGAGAGAATGAATAAACAAACTGAGGTAAAGGCCAACGTCACATATGCAATGGGCAACTCACATTTGACATTTTTTATTTAACATTCATGAGATGTAAATTTAACCTAAAAGGCTTGGTGAACTCATGTAATGAGAGAAGAGGGTTTTATCCTTGCCATTGGAAGCAGAATCATAAGGGATTTTTTCGGAGGACAGTAACTTATTGCCTAGGTCCTATAGAAACTAACTCAGCATCCCAACAACAAACACTTGCAATTCTACAAGCCACAATTGTCTATTTCCCCTGACTTTCCAGAAGCCCATAAGAAGGCATCTACTGAAAGGGACATTGGAGGGATCCCTGACTAATGATCACATATTCCTCATTGCTTCCACCACTATTTACTTCCTCTCCCCCTTCCTCATATCTTCATCACCCTAGTAATCAGAGATCACAAATTCCTGACATGTGAGCATGACCTAAAGTAACTCATCTGCTTTTTTCCTCTCTCTCTCTTAATCTCCTGAATTGAATTTACTCTGAAAGAAAACAATATCTTACTTTTCTGAGCTTTTCATACACTCTCTTTCTAGTCTATGTTCATTAATATGACCATTTTACAGATAAAGCTGAACTGATATTTATGAGTTAAGAAACTGCCTGTGATAAGACAGCTAGTAAAGGTCCCAGACTATTCAGCTGTGAGCTCCAGGTGTGATCTGATCAGTAGAACTCCACAGGCCAGACTCTACATGAAGGGCTGGGCTTCTCTTGTTTTCTCTTTTATTATCCATCTATTTTTTTCTCTCATTATTTTTCTTCTTTCATTCCCTTTACAGGTTTTTTAAAATTTCTATAATACTTTCTTCTTGTTATTGTTTTAAAATATCTTAAAGAGCCTAGGAAGATAACATTGTGGGAGTATCTTAAGTTCACTTTATTCCATGGATATACCTAAGTTCCATCTACCTCATTGCAAGTAACTCAGAAAAATGGCCCACAGACTGGCAGAACAGACTCTTCATAGTTGATCATAGAGAAGAGACCACATAAAAAATGATAGGAAGGGAAGTCAAGAACAAAACTCCCAGTAAGACTAACCACAAACTAGAAGGACCCCACAGACACAGGGGTGGAAGAGTCCCACACCAGGCACTCCCAGACATGGAGGATCTGCACTGGGAAGACAAGTCCACATAACATTTGTTTTTGAAAACCAGTGAGGCTTAACTTCATGAGTTTTTAAATCAGAGAGGTGCTTAAAACCAGGTACTTTAGAAGTCAACTTGCTCAGCTCTGGGAAAGCAGGAAGGCAATAAGAAACTGAACCCCCAGACTTTGCAGAGACATCATAACAACAACCCTGTAGACATACACCATAGACGCAGCGGTCTGAAAAGCCCCTGGGGTATACAGGAAGATTTACTTATAAGTCTCAGAACATGTGCTGGAGACATCGTTAGGAGATGTAGCCAAGGACAATAGAGCTTGTGAGTGCCACTTATCTCCTCACTTTCTACTTAGTTACTGGAACCCTTGCAACATTGAGCCTGAACACTTGCCACACAGCTTGCTAACACTGTATGCCCCAACCCGACATTCTTCTGTGGTTCTGCCCTATTTAACCCATCTCACTCCTGCAGAAATCCCACCAAAGCATCTTCAAACAGGTTCATTCTTCATGTAGACCCAATAGGGATCAGGGACCAGCAATTATCTTGTAACAACATGCTCCCCACTCCCATGTGCCGGAGGCCGCGCCAGCTCAGACAGGTCCAGGGGTCCCTGAAGGATGGACGGTGTCGGCGAAAGAGAGTGAGAGAGCCCTGAGATTCTTTCTGATCACCAGGCAGGCATCTCTGTCCTGTCGGTTTTGGTGTCTTTATTTATAGGTTAAATGATAACATGACATCAGAAAAGGGAATTTTTACAATGGATAGCTCTTTGTGATAAGATGCTTTGGAAAGTGTACAGAAGCAGGTTTTACAGAAATATTCTTGCAGAACTATTGCAATTATAGTGAGGTTAAGTAAATCTTATAACTAGAGAATTAGGGTATTCTTAGTAAAAGACAGGATACATATTTGTTCTAAGTTAATAACGCTAAGGTTAGGTCATAGGTTAAGTGTATAGATGGGCTAAGAGTCATTCTGTCTGACTCTCAAATGTATGTTTTTGAGTTGGTTAATAAGTTGTTTGTGGAAACCTATTTGATGCTGAATGTGTGAACACTATGGAGGCCCTAAAAGTGTCAGCCTTTTGTTTGTGGGTAATGTTTTAGTTCCTCTTATCTATCCTCATCCCAGCCACCTGTAAGGGAGGGTGTTTGCAGAAAGTAGGCCTTGGGGAAGGGACTGCCCTACATCACCAATTAGGAGAAGGTGTAAGTATTAACTTAAGTTCTGCCCTTATCTGTACCTTAACTCTAAATTAGGCTCTTTGTCTCGGGGCCAGTCTCAGTTGTAATTCTTGTGTTCTTAACCCTCTAAGTCTTGGATCTTCAAGGCCCTTAGGAAGAGCCTTTTGACAATCATCCATAGAGCTTTCATCTAAAATCTCTCTTGTAAAGGCAGGAATATGCTTTTCCTTATGAGGTACCTGTGTTCAGAATATTGGTCTGATATGGAATATTGTGAGGCCTGGTCAATACCAGCACAACATGAGCCAGTAGTAGCAGGAGATACCAGTTTTCATTTCTCATGGCGGTAGCTGTGCAAACACTGCCATTTACTTGCTGTGACTGCCATCCATAGAGGCCGGTGCGGCTCTCGGCACCCATGTACTCCAGTGAACTTGCCTCAACCAATCTACTACACTCAGCAGGAGTCCTGACAAATCAGTTCCTGATGAACCTCATTTGTAAGAAGCCAACTCTACTCCAAGTGACTTTTACTCTGCAGAGAGGGGAAGATAACCATACATACCAGTTCAAATACAGCCCCAGTAGTGGGTTGGGGATAGAAATCTGATCTGACTTCCAGTTCAGACACGAACAAAAACATCACTGAGAGTATCACACAGAGAAAGCCCTGTTTTCTCTAGGAAGAGAGGCACTACAACCTTAAGACTGACTAGGGGCAGACATCTGGTCATACTGCAGGCCACACACAATAACTGAAGGCTCAGGGGTAAACATAAGGAAAGTACTCTGTAGTTTGGTGACAGTAGACCTGGCAAATGGGCTGAGAGCAAGCATCTGTTCTGACCCAACTACCAGCCCAAGGCACCCCCAGAATGGCCCTGTGACAGCATGGAAACCATACAAAAGGCAAAGGGGGCCATTGTAGCAAACTGGAAAGATGACAAATGTATCTCAATCACAATGAGGAGGGCACATAAGAGATACCACTGATGTAACTGGTTCTGGTGAGCAGGGCACATGGTACTGTAGGGTACCACAGCACCTCTTCTTAATAAGGAAGCTACTTTCAAGGTCAAGAGACCTAGTTGATTTCGCAATATATAAAATTGTATGCAGAGAATTAGACAAAAATAAGGAGAGGGAGAAATATGTACCAAATGAAAGACAGCACACAATCAGAGAAAAAAATCTCAACTAAATGGAGATAAGCAACATGGTTGATAGTGAATTCAAAGTAATGATTATAAATATACTTGTTGAACTTGAGAAAAGAATAGGGAATATGATTGACACCCTCAACAAAAAAAGATGGAAAATACTTTTTAAAAGTCAGACATGAAGAGCACAACAACTTAAATTAAAAATTCCCTGGAGTAAAGAAATAGTATACTAGATGGGAAAAAAAAAGGATAAATCAGTGACTCAGAAGACAGACTAATGAAAAGTAACCAAGTTGAACAGCAAAAATAAATAAGAAATGAGAATAAGCTAAGGAAAATCAGTGACATAATCAAATATAATAACATTTACATCTAGGGATCCCAAAGGGAGAAGAGAGAAAAAGGGGACAAAAATTTTATTTTAAGAAATAATAGCTAAAAACTTCCCAAATCTGAAGAAGGAAACAAACATCCAGATACAGTAGACACAGAGAGCTCCAAACAAAATCAATCCAACGTGGTCCACACCAAGACACATAATAATTAAAATGGCAAAAAGTGAATTTAAAAAGAAACAAGAGAAAAGAAAACAATCACATACAAGGGCATTCCCATAAGGACATAGGACAATGTTTCAGCAGAAACATTGCAGGCCAGAAGAAAGTGGCATTTGTGTTTAAAGTGCTGAAAGAAAAAATCTGAAGCCAAGAATACTCTATTGAGCAAGGCTATCATTCTGAATACAAGGAAAGGTAGTTTCCCAGAAAAAATAATCTTAAAGGAGTTCATCACCACTAAACCAGCATTTTAAAAAATGTTAACATGAAACCTTTGAGTGGAAAATAAGGGTCATAATAGGACTAAAAAACTTAGGAAGGGAAAAAATTTCACAGGTAAATGCAAATATGATAAAAGTAGCAGACTAAATGCTTATAAAATCAATCTGGAGATTAAAGCACAAAAGCAGTGAAGTCAATTATATCTATGAAAATCTTTGAGGGCTTCACAAATAAAAAGATATAAAGTACGAGTCTATTTATTTATTTATTTTATGTTTTATTTATTTCTAGGAGAGAGAGAGAGAGAGACAGGGCGAGCAGGGAGGGTCAGAGAGAGAGGGAGTTTCAGACTGAAACAGGCTCCAGGCTCCGAGCTGGCCGTCAGCACAGAGCCCGACGCGGGGCTCGAACCCACGAACCGCGAGATCATGACCTAAGCGAAAGTCGGACGCTTAACCAACTAAGCCACCCAGGTGCCCCAAAGTATGAGTCTATTTGTATAAAAACGTTGTGGGCAGGAGAGTAAAGAATAAGATCAAACTTAAGTGACCATTAACTTAATATAGACTACTCTGTGCAAAAGATGTCATATGCAACCCCTATGGTAACCACAAATCAGAAACCTGTAACAGATATGCAAAAAAAAACAAAAAGAAAAGAATCTAAGCACAGCAAGAAAAAACGCCATCAAGCTACAAGGGAAGAAGGCAAAAGAAGAAACAAACAGAAGAACTACAAACAAAACAAAACAAAATGAAATGAAACTAGTAAAAATATGGCCATAAGAATATACCTATCAATAACCACTTTGAGTGTAAAAGGACTAAATGCTCCAAACAAAAGACATAGGTTACTGAATGGATTAAAAGGCAAGACTTATCTATATGCTACCTACAGAAGATTCATTTCAGACTTAAAGATTTATGTAGATTGAATGCAAAGGGATGGATAAACATTTATCATGCAAATGGAAGTGAAAAGAATACCAGGGCAGCAATATTTATATCAGGCAAAATAGACTTTAAAACTAAGACTGTAACAAAAGACAAAGAAGGATATACATAATCATAAAGAAAATAATCCAACTAAACCTCACACCAGGCACTCCAGACATGGGGGACCTGCACTAGGAAGATGAGTCCCCATAACATTTGGCTTTGAAAATCAGTATGGCTTAACTTCATGAGTTTTTACTCAGTGGTGCTTAATACCAATTACTTTTTTGTGTGTGTGTTTATTTATTTATTTTGAGAGAGAGACAGAGGGACAAAAGGAGAGAGAAAGAGAATCCCAAGAAAGGAAGCACTCAAATATGTAAAGTAGCTATTAACTCACATAATGAAAATAATAAAAAAGCAATACAATAATAGTAGGGGACTTTAACAACCTCCTGACATCAATGGGCAGATCGTCAAAGCAGAAAACCAACAAGGACACAGTGGCTTTCAATGACACACTGGACCAATTAGACTTAACAGATATATTCAGAAGATTCCACCCTAAAAAAGCAGAATACACACTTTTTTCAAGTTTATAAGGAACATTCTCCTGAATAGATCACATATTAGGCCATGAAATACTCTCAACGTATTCACAAAGACTGAAGTTGTACCATCCATCTTTTCTGAACCACAAAACTATGGAACTAGAAATCAACTATGAGGAAACAATCTAGAAAGAATACAAATACAATGAGGTTAAATAACAAGCTACCAAACAGTGGATGGTTCAACCAAAAAATCAAAGAGAAAATTTAAAAATGCACAGAGAGAAGTGAAAATGAAAACAGAGTGACCCAAAATCTTTGGGATGAAACCAAAGCTGTTCTAAGAAAGGTTATAGCAATACAGCTGTATGTCAAGAACCAAAAAAAAAAAAAAAAAAAAAAAAAAAACAAAAAGAAAAACAAAAACAAAAAACCCTCAAATAAACAACCTAATCTTACACTTAAGGGAGCTAAAAATGAATGACAAACAAACTCCAACCTAGTATAAGGAATGAAATAACAAAGATTAGAGTGGAAATAAAAAAAGAGAGAGAAAGAAAAAAAATTTTTTAAATGTTTTATTTATTTCTAGGAGAGAAAGAGACAGCGTGAGCAGGGGAGGGTCAGACAGAGAGGGAGTCACAGACTCTGAAACAGGCTCCAGGCTCTGAGCTGGCAGTCAGCACAGAGCCCGACGTGGGGCTCGAACCCACAAACTGCAAGATCATGACCTAAGCGAAAGTCAGACACTTAACCGACTAAGCCACCCAGGAGCCCCAAGAAAAAATTTTTTTAAACCATAGAAAAGAATAATGGAATGAAGGTCTAATTCTTTGAAAAGATCAACAAAATAGATAATTGTTTAGCTAGACTCATCAGAGAGAAAAATAGAGATACAGAGAGGATTCAAATAATCAAAATCAGAAATGAAAGAAGAGAAATAACAACCAACACCACATAAACACAAAGGATTGTAAAAAAAAAATTATGAAAAATCATAGACCAACAAATTGGACAGCCTAGTCGTGGATAAATTCCTAGAAACATAATGCCCCAAACTGATCCAGGAAGAAAAGGAAATTTGAACAGACTGATTACTAACAATGAAGTGGAAACAGTAATCAAAAAATCCCCAACAAAGTCCAGGACCAGATGGCTTCACAGATGAATTCTATCAAACATTTAAAGAAGAGTTAATATCTATTCTTCTGTAACAATTCCAAAAAATAGAAGAGGAGGGAGAACTTCCAAATTCATCCTACAAAGCCAGCATTACCCTGAGACCAAAAGTAGAGAAAGACACTATAAAAAAATAAAACCACAGGCCAATATCTCTGATGAATATAGATGTAAAATTCCTCAAAAAACATTAGCAAACCCAATCTAAAAATGTGTTGAAAAATAAACTACCACAATAAAATGGGATTTATTCTGGAAATGCAGAGATGATTCAGTATTTGCAAATCAATCATGTGTTACATCACATATAAAAGAGAAAGAATAGGAACCATAGGATCATTTCAATAGATGCAGAAAAAGCATTTGACAAAGTACAACATTCATTCATGATAAAAAAAAAAAAAATCCCTAAACAAAGTAGGTTTAGAGGGAACATAACATAACACAGTAAAGGGCATCTAAAAAACCCACAGCTAACACCATATTCAATGCTGAAAAATGGAGAGCTTTTCCCCCAAGATCAGAAACAAAACAAAGATGACCACAGTACCGGAAGTCCTAGCCACAGAAATCAGATCAGAAAAAGAAATAATAAAAAAGCATCCAAATTGGTAGTAAAAAAAAAAAAAGAAGAAGTAAAACTTTCACAAAGTGCAGATGATATGATATTGTATGAAAAACACCCCAAAGAGTCCCACCAAATACCTACTAAAACCAATAGTGAATTTGGTAAATTCTCAGGATTGAAAATTAATATACAGAAATTTGTCCCATTTGTATACACTAACAATAAAGTAGCAGAAAAATTAACAAAACATTCCCATTTACATCAAACAATAAGATAACTTGAAAAAACTAAACCAAGTATGCAAAAGACCTGTACTTTGAAAACTTAAAACCTAATGAAGGAAATTGAAGATGAAACAAACTAATAGTAAGATATACCTCACTGTTTGATTGGAAATTTTAGTACAATTAAGGTGACCATGTTAGGGATGCCTGGGTGGTTCAGCTGGTTAAGTGCCCAACTCTTGGTTTTGGCTCAGGTCATGATCTCACAGTTCAATTCATGAGACTGAACCCCAAGTTGGGCTCTGCACTAACAGCACAGAGCCTGGTTGGGATTTTCTTTCTCCTTCCATCTCAGCCCCCCCCACTCCACTCTTTCTTTTTCTCAAAATAAGTAAATAATTTTTAAAAATCTTTAACCTATATTACCTATATTACCCATAGCAATCTACAGATTCAAAGCAAAGTCTATTACATGCCAATAAACAGTCTTAAAGAAAAAAATCCTAAAATAGTCCTAAATTCCTAAAATTGGAACCACAAAATATGCTGAATTGCCAATGCAAACTTGAAAAAATTGAGTAAAAGATATCACAATTCCATATGCTAGAAGATATGCTAGAAAGTGTAATAATCCAAACAATATGGTACTAGCACAAAATTACAAACAAGATCAACAGAACAGAATAGAGAGGCCAGGAATAAACTCACAATTACATGATCAACCACTGCAATGGGAAAAAGTCTCTTCAACAAATGGTTTTAGGAATACTGAACAGCAACATGCAAAAGAATGAAACTTGAATACCTACACCATACACAGAAGTAAAATCAAAATGGATTAAAGATTGGGATACCTGGGTGGCTCAATCCATTGAGAAGCTGTCTCTTAATTTCTTTCTTTCTTTTTTTCTTTTTTACAAATAGTTTATTGTCAATTGGTTTCCATATAACACCCAGTGTTCATCCCCACAAGTGCCCACCTCCATGCCCATCTCCCCCCTCCCCCCCACATCCATCAGTCCTCGGTTTGTTTCTCAGCATTCAAGAGTCTCTCATGGTTTGCCTCTCTCCCTTTACCCCACCATTTCCGCCCTTCTTCTCCCCCTTGTTCCTCCATCAAGTTCCTCCTAATCCTCCTATACGTACAAACATATGGTATTTGTCCTTCTCTGCCTGACTTATTTCGCTCAGCATAACACCCTCAAGGTCCATCCATGTGGCTACACATGGCCACATTTCATTGTTTCTCATTGCCATGTAGTATTCCATGGTATAGATAACCACATCTTCTTGATCCATTCGTCCGTTGATGGACATTTAGGCTCTTTCCATGTTTTAGCTATTGTGG
>NW_024082225.1:0-32805 GCF_003009895.1 Hyaena hyaena | reverse complement strand
TGTCTTTTGATTGGAGCATTCAGCCCATTTACATTCAGTGTTATTATTGAAATATGTGGGTTTAGAGTCTTTGTATCTTTTGTAGGGTTCATGTTGGTGGTGGTGTCTCTGGTATCTTTGTTCCTAGCAACCTTTCCTTCAGAGCATCCCTCTCAGGATTTCTTGTAAGGCTGCCTTAGTGGTGACAACTTCTTTCAATTTCTGTTTATTTGGAAAGAATTTTATCTCCTTCAGTTTTGAATGACAGGCTTGCTGGATAGAGGATTTTTGGCTGCATATTTTTACTGTTCATCACATTGAAGATCTCCTGCCATTCCTTTCTGGCCTGCCAAGTTTCAGTAGATAGGTCTGTCACCACTCCGATAGGTTTCCCTTTGTATGTTAGGGCCCTTTTCTCCCTAGCTGCTTTCAAAATTCTCTCCTTGTCCTTATATTTTGCCAGTTTCACTATGATATGCTGTGCAGAAGATTGATTCAATTTACATCTGAGGGGTGTCCTCTGAGCCTCTTGTATTTCCACATTTACTTCCTTCCCCAGGTCGGGGAAGTTCTCTGCTATAATTTGTTGCAGGATTCCTTCAGCACCTTTCCCTCTCTCTTCCTCTTCTGGGATTCCTGTGATACGGCTATTGTTGCATTTGACCGTATTGCTGAGCTCTCGAACTCTTCTTTCATGTTTCTGGATCAGTGTCTCTTTTTTTGTCAGGGTAAGCTGTCTCTTAATTTCTGTTCAGGTCATGATCTCATGGTTCATGAGATTGAGCTTTGTGTCAGTTGGGATTCTCTCCTCTCTCTTTCTCTACTCCTCCCCTATTCACAAGAGCTTGCATGTGCATGAGTGCTTTCTCTCTCAAAGTAAATAAATAAACCCAAAAAATGGATTAAAGACCTTAATGTGATACCAGAAACTCTAAAAACCTTAGAGGAGGGCACAGGCAGTAATGTCTCTGACATGGACCATAGCAACATCTTTTGAGATATGTCTCCTGAGTGGAAATAAAAGCAAAAGTAAACTATTCGAACCACATCAAAATAAAAAGATTTATAAAGTGAAGGAAACCATTATGAAAACAAAAAGACAATCTACTGAATACAAGACATTTGCTAATGATGTATCCAATGAGGGGTCAATATCCAAACATATAAGAACTAATACAACTCAACACTCAAAAACTCCCAAAAATTATTTTAAAAAATTTTTATGTCTTTATTTTATTTTGAGAGATAGAGACAGAGAGTGAGTAGGGGAGGGGCAGAGAGAGAAGGAGACACAGAATTTGAAGCAGGCTCCAGGCTGAGCTTTCAGCACAGAGCCTGACACGAGGCTTGACCCACGGACTGTGAGATGACCTGAGCCGAAGTCTGATGCTTAAGCAACTGAGCCACCCAGGCGGCCCCTTAAATAATTTAATTAAAAATGAGTATCTCATGGTTTGCCCTTCTTCTCCCCCTTGGTCCTCCGTCAAGTTCCTCCTAATCCTCCTATACGTGCAAACATATGGTATTTGTCCTTCTCTGCCTGACTTATTTCGCTCAGCATAACACCCTCAAGGTCCATCCATGTTGCTACACATGGCCAGATTTCATTCTTTCTCATTGCCATGTAGTATTCCATGGTATAGATAAACCACATCTTCTTGATCCATTCGTCTGTTGATGGACACTTAGGCTCTTTCCATGTTTTAGCTATTGTGAGACTCTTGAATGCTGACAAAAACTGAGGACTGATGGATGTGGGGGGAAGGGGGGGATGGGCATGAAGGAGGGCACTTTGGGGATGAGCACTGAGTGTTATGTAAAAACTAATTTGACAATAAACTATTTGTAAAAAAAAAAAAAAATGAGTAGAAAACATGAACAGGTATTTCTCAAATGAAGATATACATATGGCCAGCAGTAAAGACACATAAAAAATGCTCAACATCACTAATCATCAGGAAATGCAAATCAAAACCACAACAAGATATTACCTTACACATTTCAGGAGGCTAAATTAAATTAAGTTAAATTAAATTAAATAATTAAAAAACGAAGAAATAACAAGTGTTGGTAAGTATATGGAGAAAAGGAGTCCTTGCACACTGCTGGTGGGAATGCAAAATAGTGTAGTCACTGAAAAACAGTATGGTGGTTTCTCAAAAAAATTATACATATAATTACTATATAATCCCATAACTCTGCTATGGAGTATTTACCCAAAGGAATGAAAACAGTAATTTGAAAAGATATATACACCCGTATTATTATTGCATCATTATTTACATTAGGAAAAAATGAGGATGCAATCCAGGTGTCCATCTAGAGATGTGATACACACATATAATGGAATATTATTCAGCCATAAAAATGAATAAAATCTTGCCATTTTCAACAACGTGGATGGACCTAGAAGGTATTAAGTCAAGTGAATTAAGTCATTCAGAGAAAAACAAATACTGTATGATTTCACTCATATGTGAAATTTAAGAAAGAAAACAAAGAAATAAAGAAAAAAGAGACAAACAAGCAGAAAAGAGATTCATACATATAAAGAATAACCGGTGATTGCCAGGAGAAAGGTGTTGGGGATATCAGTGATGTAGTAAAGGGGGAAAATAATATACTTATCATGAAGAGCACAGAGTAATGGTTAGAAGTGTTGAATCACTATATTGGACACCTGAAACTTATACAACACTGTATATGGAACTTTAAAAATTAAAGGTAAATAAATGATAGATAAAGATAATAGATGATGATGATGATTAAGATAGAGCTATCTAGCTATATAGATGGTAGATAAAATCTTGAAATAACTTCTGTTTTCTTATACTGAGATTCTTGTACAAGCTTAGATTAATTTGTTTTTATTTGCTTTTCATTTTTATAAATGCTGGCTCGTTTTTGTTTAATTAAACACTTATATATCTTTGTAAAACATTTGCATGTTCCAAACTAAAATAAGTTGCATTAAGTAAAATCTAGACCTTACCACTGACTCTTCACCCAGTACCATCACTTCTCCTATACGTAATTGAATTTTATTGCTGAAATGTTCTCATGTCCAATTGAAGACTTTGTGTAAATACATTGTCTGTCTTAGATCAGTAACTGTATTAGATCAGTAACACTATACATGTTCTTCTCTCTCTTTGCATTGAACAATATATCCTGGAGATGACAGCATAGCAATACATAGGATATTACTCATTCTTTTATATAGTTGACAAGTCACCTATTTTGTGGTTGTAACATCCTATTGAAGATCATTTGAATTTTGTGTTTTACCAATTCAAATAATGCTGCAATTAATAACTATGCACTTATCTTTTTATGGCTTTTCCAGCTTTTTTATTCCTTTCCACTCCAGCTTCATTTGGGTAAAATTGACCAAAAAAATCATACATCTTAAAAGTGTACAACGTGATGATTTGATATATTTGTACATTTTGTGACATGATTACCACAATAAGTCAATTAATGCATTCATCACCTCACGTATTTACCGTGTGTGTGTGTGCGTGTGTATGTGTATTGAGAATGCTAAGGAACTACACTTTTAGCAAATTTTAAGTATTACAATTATATAGAATTATTACACAGTATTATTGACTGTGCTACCACCCTATATATAGGTATAGTTACCATCATACACATTCATCTTGTAACTGAAAGCTTCCTATTTCACCAGCATTACACATTTCTGCCACTTTTCAATCCCTGACAACCACCATCTACTCTCAATTTTTATGCCCAGAGTCTTCAAAGAGAGACCATTGATGTGAAGTGTAAATATGTGTGTAATTTTCCTAGAGATGGCTTAATTTGACACATTATAGGCTATATCATCTTACGTATATAGCAACACTGTATGACAGCAACTATTTTTATAGTTTTACCCACAGAATATCAAACTTTGAAATTTCACCCAGTCTAATAGGGGATAAATGATATCTTGTTGTACATGTCATTTCCAATTTGCATTTCCCTTTAGATGAAGGATTGGATATACTTAAGTACCTTTTACATTTCTCTTAAATTTACACTTAGATTTATGATAATCCTCTTGTCTCTTATTCTCTAACCTCTCAAGTTTAGACACAAAATACATTGCTCCAACCAAGGAGTGTTTAGAACTGCAATATGTGAACTTTTCAACCATGTTTCCATCTTATGCATTTGCCTCTCTCACAAAGTACTCCAGATAAAATTTTTCCTTAGCTAGTATTTCTCTTTCATTTCCTGTGACACATGCTCAGCTCACTATCTTTTATGCTTTTACATAAAATGATAACTCTAGAAAGGACAAGGAGGGTATGACTCATTATTAATTGATGATCTATTAATGACCAGAATTTATGCATCCATAGCAGAATGTCAGGAACACCAAAACCAGACTATTACGCATTCATTTATAGAATCATTTTTGAGGACCTATGGTGGCACACCCATTTTTTACTATATGTTAGTAGAAAGACCTTCACACAGAGTTATTCTTTCCACTAAAGAGAATTCCTGTCCCTCATTTTCCCAAATGAGTCATATGAAAGAAAAATTCTTCAGAGCTGATTGCTCTTACTGTCAAATAATAGTCATTAAGTTTATGAATTGTTCAAGAGTGAAATATGGAAATGTGTGTGATACTCCAGGAGGGTAGTGGTTTAGGATTGCTTCAAGGAGGCCCTAAACCAACTTTCCAGGCACGAGTGCCATCCCAAAACAGAATAATTCAGGAGCTGGCTGAATTCCCATTTTTATCCATGACATTCTAAAGTAGATAAGCTTACTTAGAGCCCACAGATTCCTTAAAAATCTCTTCTGATTTTTTAATCTTTTTTTTTAACTTTTCATTTATTTTTGAAAGAGAGGGACAGAACATGAGTGGGGAGGGGCAGAGAGAGAGGGGGGGAGACAGAGAATCCAAAGCAGGCCCAAGCTCTAAGCTGTCAGGACGGAGCCCTACACAGGGCTCTAACTCATGAGCTGTGAGACCATGACCTGAGCCGAAGTCAGATACTTAAATGACTGAGCCACCCAGGCACCCCCAAAATCTCTTCTTTTTAAAGAAAACTTTAGTATCAATTACCATGGCCTCAAGGAAAAAAATTTGCAAATAGAAAATCTTCCTACATTACACACTAGTGTCAATGAATCCTGCACTAATAGAGCGGAAGTTTTCCATATACTTCCACATCTTTACCCTAACAACTCCTCATCCTTCTCAGTTGATACTAAATGGAGGGATATAAGGTTTGCCTTGAGTTCCTCTACTGACACATCCAAGTCCTTGGTCATGGTTTCCAAGGATGTGTCATTCAGTCCAAAGTAAGACCTATAAAGGGTCAAAGTCTCTTCCAGGCTCTTCACATTGTTATCACTGGTGTAACCCACCAAAGGGATAGTGGCTGATATTTCAGCCCTCAGGGCCTCCAACCATATCTTCTGTCTCAGAGAATCTCTCTTCCAGTCAATGTCGGCCTCAGTAATGTTTGGCAGATATTGCATGAAGCTGTGGCGCTTGTGGGCTGGGAGCTCCCTCAGAAGGGTGTTCTCCAGGCCTTGAAAATCATAGCCAGACGGCTTATGACTAGAGACTAAGAAGATCTGTGTGTCACTCATATTGGCTTTCTGCAGTTGTTTCACACAGTCATTGTGGATCATTTGCAGGACTTTATCCTTATTGAATGTGGCGGGTTTACTCTTTTCTAGATTATGTAAATCACTGTCCGCTTTAGTTCGAACAAAACAGAAATTCTTCTTCATATTTCTAATTGCTGTAGCCAACTGTACATTATTTTCTTTGAAACGTGCAGCACAGATGATAATAAAGAAGTCATACTCATCAAATTTCATCTTCTTCAGATAATCTTGTGGCTGAAAATTAATGGTCCCTATGCCAGGCAGGTCCCATAATGTCATATTGGGGAACTTCGGGTGTTTGTATGGGGTCCTCTGCATGGTTGTCTCCACTTCCCCAATTGGGGCAGCCAATTTGTCCTCATGCTGCACCCCCCGCAGGGCATTGATGAAACTAGACTTCCCTGTGCCAGACTCCCCGGTCACGGCAATGTTCACTTGAGCATTCTCCATTTCTATCAATGCATCATTGATTTCTGAAAATGCTCTCTGAAGGTCCCCTTTCACCAAGTATGATTGAATCAATGTGATGGTTTCCTGAGAGAGGATTTTACTTTCTGTCTTGAATTCCTTAAAAAACTTTTCAAAACTTGAGGCCAAATTAACAGCCTTTCTATGATAGAGTGTGGAAGACGTCTGACCCATGGCTCAGCAGTAGAGGGCACTAGAAGGAGGAGAGAGGAGGGAAAGAAAAAGAGTTAATACAACAAGAGGTGGCTTGGGGTGTGCTGTTATATGGAGAGAGAAATGTTGAGAGCCATTCTGAACTCACTAGTTGAGAAAACTCCTTGTGAGGTTAAAGCAGGCTTGCAAGGTCTCCTGTCATCAGGTGGCAACCAATAGCTGCCCCTTTTCTTGTCGTTTTTTGCTTGAGCACCGTACCCCAGAGTGCTTTGTTGACTGAGATCAGGAATGGCTTGTCCTCTTGTTCTGGCCCTGGTATGATGATTGCATCTGGTTAGGGACTTGTTGTGATATGGAGAGACATTTATGTTCAGTAGCTTGGAAATCATGATTAGAATTAAGTAATTGATAATCCAAAAGGTCAAATCCCTACCTTAGTTTAACAATTAATAAAATAATATTCCCATATAGAGTAACACGCTATTCCTGGGCATGGATGATGTTGTGGGAACTATGGGCCCTGTGGCTAATGCTAAAGATACCTTCTTCTTTTGAAGTTGTGAGGGCAGACATTGTTTCTCTGGCAGATCTTGTTTTCCTCAATACTTCCCTTGAGCTATAAATAGGCTAATGACCCTTACTTATAAAAGATTAAACTTTATATATACAATTTTGTTTATTTCTTGGTAAAATGTTTTTCTCAAGGCTATTCTGGAAACATTGTAAACATCATCTACTGAGGCAAATGACACTTTTCTTGTTCCCTGTACCTTCACATATAAATAGAGTTGAGAACCCAGACTGAGAAGAAATGCCTGCTTGCTGATTAGAAAGAATCTTGGGGATCTCTCATCACTCTGTCACTGATGCCGCCTATCCTTCAAGGAACCCTGGACTGGCTGGAGCTGGACTCTGGCAGAGAACCTCATTGGTCACCAAAGCAGTGTATCTAGGAGAATTTCTCATTCTGTCTAGGCTTTGTGTGGACTACTGACATGGATGTAAAGTTTGCCTTCTTTAGGCTATTCCATTATCTTGGAAAGTCCTTCTTTAAGATGCTCTTCATTTTTCTAAACTAATTTCAAACCCTGATTATTCTATCCAAATTTTCCTAGCTGAATTATCCTTTATTTATCTTACTTCAATTTCTTTATTTGTAATGTTATGAAAGTAATAATTCTTCATAGTGGAAATCTAATAATACAGCACCAGCATTTACCCCCACACCCCTTCCCACTTGTGGTGTAAGATCCTCCAGGAAAACCACTTCTGATAACCTCCAGTATCACCATGTAAAAGACCTTGGTTCTCATATGAAACAGCTAAATAAGGATGAGTGGTTCCGTTCCTTCTCAGAAAAGATACTGTATGCCTTCATTAGGAGATAAGCTTTTAATCATTGCTGGGGTTCCTGGGTGGCTCTGTGGTTGAGTGTCTGACTCTTGGTTTTGGCTCAGGTAATGATCCCAGGGTCATGGGACTGAGGTCCATGTCAGGCTCCATGCTCAGCAGACAGTCTCCTTCTCTCCATTTACCCCCCTCCCCGACTTATGCAGACTTTTTGGACCAGAAAGAAAGTCACCTCAAGTCACCACTGATGTCTGGGCAGCATGCAGGCTGCAGAGATGCCCTTTGGCTAAAAGTGAGGGATGAAACACATCTTTCAGGGGCTTCCTGGAAGCCATAGCCTGCAGCCCAAGATAAAGAATGGCAGAAACAAATTCGGGAAGAATTATTCAGAGCATGTATACAAGACCTGAACTGGTATACATAAGAATGGGGAGTACAGGCATTTTCCTTAGAAGAGAGAACTGTGGAAATCTGGCTTGTTGAGAAAGGGACAACTATTAAACAACTGAGAAGCATGGTGCCAATATTTTTGACTACATAGCAGGAATATTCTTCACATGGAGAAGAGTGTAAATCCAGAGCATCTGGCGTATGCTGGGGCAACGTCTTGCTGTGTGGAGAGCAAATCACTCCACCACCCTTTTAAGGAGCAAGCAGATAGCACACAAAGGAGAATGAACAAGGCTGAGTGTGAAAGAAGTATATAAAACCTGGACCTCAAGGAGGAGCCAAAAAGGAGAGACATCAACTCTATCAAGTGTAGCCTCATGCCTGTGCATCCTCAGAGGATGGGAGAGAGGGGAGAAATGCACATGAGAGTGAGGAAACCTCTGGCTAGAACAGGTTCTGAGGAATGGAATAAAGAGAGTGGGAACAAATGACAAGTTTGAGAGGGCAAACAGATGTGGACAGCAAAATTCTGTGTGCTGAGCAAATTTCAACCACACAAAAGGCATGCCATATGGTTAAGTTTCCAAACCTCACCTTGATGTTGTATGTGAAGTTCTGTTATATATTATTTTCTGATGTGACAGCAATGCAGGTGTACCAGATGCAGAGTAATTTTTTATGATATCTCTAGAAACTTCTATTTCATCCTCTAGCAGTATGTCCTCTGCTGTTGGGATAGAACTTGTAAGGAATGTGTGAAATCTATGCCAATAAAGAGATGTCCATCTGTACATACATTTCTCATCTCATCCTCTTAACAGCTCTACAAGGATATGATAATCACTTCGACCTCCAAATTAAGGATCAAATAAATAATTAGGTTGAAAGCTAGTCAATGAGTGTCCCATCATTAGCAAACTTCCAAGCCAGGATTCAAGGTGAGGGCGCTCATCCAAGGGCAGAGCTGTGTCTCATGAAGCAAAGGCAGAGCACACAATTGGATAGGGAGAAGTGAAACTAGGATTCAAAATGAAGTCAGGGTGAGACACAAAGGATTTATATTTCTATGGAGAGATGTGTTAAAAATGAAGCCACAGGGGCATATTGGAGCCGTTTAAGATAAAGACCCATGTCAGTAAACCAAGATTTAATACCTGAGAGCAGTTTCAACTCGAAGTTATGTAATCTTTTACCAGTCAATATGAGAATTTCCTGGTCAGCACTAAAAACTGCACTAATAGATTCCCCAATCTCTCCTTAGGAGGGCAACCTTGTCGAAAACAATGAATTATTTGCTAGTAATTTATTTCTACTTTCTCTCTTCACTTAAAAACCTTTTCATTTCTACAGCATAATGGAGCTGTTTTCTATTGGCTATCTGAGATGCTGCCCAATTCAAAACTCATTCAATAAAGCCAATTAAGTCTTTAGAATTTACTTTTGAATTCTTAAGTCTTTTGGGTTTTTTTTAATGTTTTTTATTTATTTCTTTTTTTTTTTTGTTTGTTTGTTTGTTTTTTATTTATTTCTGAAAGAGAGAGAGAGAGACAACGTGAGCAGGAGAGGGTCAGAGAGAGAGGGGGATATAGAATCTGATACAGGCTCCAGGCTCTGGGCTGGCAGTCAGCACAGAGCCTGACGCGGGGCTCGAACCCACAAACCGTGAGACCATGACCAGAGCTGAAGTCGGACGCTTAACCGACTGAGCCTCTCAGGTGCCTCTGAATTCTTAAGTCTTTTGAATTTTGTTTTTTAACATATTTGGTGGCAGTGTTGAGATCTAAAGCAAATTTATGACTGTTTGGGGGGACAATAAGAAACACAAGTTTTGTGCCTCACACATTCTTTTGAGTTGATTGTCTATGCCAACATTTCCAAGAGCCATTGGCAAATCCTTTTTGGTTTGAGGTCTGCTCTTTTTTGCCTTAGAGTTCTCGATTCAATTACCTTTGCAGCCCAGTGTTCATGATCACTCTGTCACTGACAGAAGACTCTGACAGCACAAATCCTTAGTCCTTGATTCAATCCATAAGTCCACATTAGAATCTTTTCCCTACTTCCAGCCCAGTTCTTTTTTAAAAATAACATACTACAAAGAATGAATAGAAATTAAAGAAGAAATTTTAAAATACATGGAAACAAATGAAAATGAAAATATGACAGTAAAAATCCTTTGGGAAGCAAAAGACAGTCCTAAGAGTAAGATACACTGCAACTCAGGCCTATCTCAAGAACCAAAAAAGGTCCAAAATACACAATATAACCTTACACCTAAAGAAGCTAGAAAAGAAGCAGCAAATAAAACCCAAAGCCAAACAAGGGAAATAATAAATAAATGATAAATGCTCATGGGTTGGAAGAACAAATATTGTTAAAATGTTGATACTACCCAAAGCAACCTACGTATTCAATGTTTCCCTATCAAAATAACAACAGCATTCTTCTCAAAGCTAGAATAAATGATCCTAAAATTTATATGGATCCAGAAAAGGCTACGAATACAAAAGCAATTCTGAAAAAGAAAATCAAAGGTGGAGGCACCACAATTCCAGACCTCACGGTGTATTACAAGACTCTATGGTTAACAGACTCAGCCACCCAGGTACCCCTTACAAGACTGTATGGTACTGGCACAAAAACAGACACATAGATCAATGGAACAGAGTAGGAAACCGGGAAATGGATCCACAAACATGACTAACTAACCTTTGACAAAACAGAAAAGAATATTCAATGGAAAAAAGACAGTCTCTTCAGCAAATGGTTTTGGGAAAACTGGACAATGACATGCAGAAGAATGAACCTGGAACATTTTCTTATACCATACACAAAAATAAACTCAAAATGATGAAAGACTTGAATGTTAGATAAGAAGCCATCAAAATCCTGCAGGAGAAAACAGGCAACAACCTCTTTGACCTCAGCCGCAGCAACTTCTTACCTGTCAGAATAGTTAAAATTAACAACTCAAGAAGCAACAGACATTGGTAAGGATGCAGAGAAAGGGTAATCCTTTGCACTATTGATGGGAATGCAAACTGGTGCAGCCACACTGGAAAATGGTATGGAGGTTCCCCCCCAAAATTAAAAAAAACCTGTCCTATGACACAGCAATTGCACTACTAGAAATTTATCCAAAAAGAAACTAAATGATGATTCAATGATTATAGCAGTGCTATCAACAATAGCCAAAGTATAGAAAGAGCCCAAATGTCCATCAACTGATGAGTGGAAAAAATATGATGTGGTGTGTGTGTGTGTGTGTGTGTGTGTGTAATGAAATACTACTAGGTGATGAAAAAGAATGAAATCTTGCCACTTGCAACAACATGGATAGAACTAGAGAGTATTATGCTAAGTTAAATAAGTCAGTCAGAGGAAGACAGATATCATATGATTTCACTCATATGTGGAATTTGAGACACACAACAGATGAACATAGGGGAAGTGAAAGAGAAATAAGATATAAAAGCAGAGAAGGAGGCAAACCGTAAGAGACTCTGAAATACAGAGAGCAAACTGGGGGTTGCTAGAGGGGAGGTGGGTGGTCGTATGGGTTAAATAGGTGATGGGTATTAAGGAGGGCACTTTTTGAGATGAGCACTGGATATTATATATAAGTGTTGAATCACTAGGTTCTACTCCTGAAGCCAAGACTACACTGTATGTTAACTAACTTGAATTTATATTTTAAAAATTTGTGAAATTGAAGTCATAACCTGTAACATCTCAGAGATTAAGCAAAAACATCATGACATGTGAATACCACGCAAAGGATCAATAAAAGCAGCAAGAGCTACTGAACAGTAGCTGAAAGTGGCAGCAATGCCTTACATTTTGATCACGTCTCTACGTTAACCTGAGAGTCTGATCAAAAGGGAATAATTGTGGCAAAAAGGGATCAAAAAGCCACAGGGCCATAGGAAGCCACTTAAGGCCTCTACTCAGTAAACAAAGACCTAATACCTAACCTAACTACAGTTTTACTTCCAGGAATGACTTCTTTAACCAGCAAACATATGAATTTCCTGGTCAGCATTAGAAAATTTTCTAATAGACCCTTTCCCTTCCCATTATAAGAGCAATCTTGGCCAAAACAATGGATTCTTTCCTAAGAGTGTCTTTTTTCCTTTCCTCTGACCTTTTAAAAACATTTCCTTTCCTTCAACACAATGGAGTGCCTTTCTTTTTGCTAGATAACATGTTGCCTAATTCACGAATAATTTAATACAGCCAATCAGCTCTGTAAAATTTATTCACTTGGATTTTATTTTTAAATAGATAATATGCATTGTCTCCCCATTGAAAGGTATTTGGACATGAGATGGGGGTATCTGAGGGCAGAGTTCTTGGGGAACTCTACCCACTTGACACCCTGACATTCACATGATGCTTCTGCAGTTCACAGGAATAAAATTTGTTCTGCAAATGACCTCTGAAAATGTTCCAAATAATTCAATTCTCTAAATGGCTCACAACCATCCACCAGCTATCCTGCCCTTCAGCCTTTCAAATCTATAGCACCCAAAATTGGGCATCCAGGCTCTCCCATACTTAGACCTACAGATCTATAATTCAATTTTAAACCAGGACTCAATTCAAAGTGATTTCTTACTTACCAGCTCCTAAAAGAAAAGAGATTTGTGTCAAGGTTGAGCTCTGAATATGTCCACTGGCAGCACAGGAAAATTCTGAGTCTCTTTGAAGTGCTCCTAGCCACCCACAGCAGGAATACTCCTCTACAAAGACTGTCTTTGCACTGGAACAGGTCCTGTGTTCTGGTGTGGTCATCATAGGCATTAAAGAGTTGCCATTCCAATGTCTAAACTGTGTGTGAGGAACTGGCAGGGCTGATGAAATTTCTGGCTTCTGGTCTACTGTCAGAGGAATCCGGCCAATAATAGCAAAACATTTATCACTTTGCAGAGCCCTATGTTTCCGAGAACAGAAAGTGAAATCAGAGTTCTGAGGGCTCCTTTTCCTAGAACACAGTCATTGCCAGTAAATGAAACTGAAAGTCACCATGGCCAGCAATTTTATGTGTTTTTGGCATCATAAGTAAAAGGAGGGTACAGGACCCCATGCAAGAGGCTTCTCAGTGACCCCTGAGAAGGGCTCCAGGTTCCAGGCCAGGCAGAATCTGAATCCAGAACCTCAGAACACAGGATGAGTCCTGGGAAAATGACGCTCATAGTCCGCTATTAAACTTGGACTGCCCAAACCCTATGGGGAGTGAATTTTAATAGAGTATATCTAGTTTTTTCCCTGATTCCTAGCACAGAGCTTTAAAAACCCTGTGTATTTCCTAAGTGTTTAGAGTTTACTTTGTTAAGCCCTAGATAGATTCATGTCAGTGTCTGGTCACCAGCAAGACCAACCATGTGAACAGAGTGTGGGCACCTTGAGATAGCTAGACTTCTGGAGAGGAGAAGAGGATGCTGATTGCATTCAATTAAATGGCTATTGATAATGATCAATCATGTCTATGTAATAAAACCCCAACAAAACTCTGGACATCAAGGCTCAGTGAGCTTCTTTGTTGATGTTTGCACTGATGTTCTGGGAAGGTGATGTGCCCTAATTCCATGGAGAGAAGCATGGAAGCTGTGTACTCCCTCCCAGACCTCACCCTATCTGTATCCTTTTAAAGTAAAACTACTTGTAAAGTAAAGATTTCCTGATCTCTGTGAGTCATTCTATCAAGACATTCTATCAAGTCCGAGGGGGCTATAGGAAGCCTTAAATTTTAAGAGTCTATTGGAGGGTCCAAGTGACCTAGTGAATCCACCCTTGTTCAGTTAATGTTTGAAGTCAGGGTAGTCTTCTGAATGACTAATCCCTGAAACCTGGGGTTTCACAATCCACTGAAACCTGAGTGGTTAGTGCAGGAATTAAAAAATACCCAGGTGGATTGGAAACTGAAGAGAAGTAGCCCTGTGTCCTTGGAAGCCATATACTAGCTTTAATTTTTTTCATTTATTTGTTGAATAGAAATCCACTATATAGCTTACAATTCAACAGCTATACGATGTATGTAATAATATGTTCCCCAGGAACAGGGCAATATGGTGGAGAATTAGGGGGACCAGAAGTTCCCTCATCCTTCAAACACAATGGTTTTGAGGCCAGAAGACTTCCAGGAATCCAGGTTACAGAGTGACAGAAGCATCTCCAGGGGCCCACAGAGACAGCTTCATGGGCCATAGTTGCATGAATGCAAACTGGGAGAGATAAAATGGGTGGTGTAGTCATGGAGAGAAAGGATCCCCTTCTGTGTAGAGACAAAAAGAAAGGAAAGAGAGACTGTGGAAGTGTAGGCAGTCCTAAGAGGAAAACATACTGCAATCCAGGCCTATCACAGGGCATATCACAAACAAGAAAAATACCAAATGCAGAATCTAATAGCACACCTGAAGGAACTAGAAGCAGAATAGCAAAGAAACCCCAAAACCAGCAGAAGCAAAGAAATGATAAAGATTAGAGCAGAAATAAACAATATAGAATTAAAAAAAAAAAAACCCAGTAGAACAGATCAATGAATCTAAGAGCTGGTTTTTTGAAAAAATAAACAAAATTGATAAACTCCCAGCCAGATTTCTCAAAAAGAAAAGACAGAGGGCTCAAACAGATAAAATCACGAATGAAAGAGGACATATCATGAACACCACAGAAATACAAACAATTATCAGAGAATAGTATGAAAAATTGTATGTCAACAAACTGGAGAACCTGGAGTAAATGGACAAATTCTTAGACACCCACACACTAACAAAACTCAAACAGGAAGAAATAGAAAATTTGAACAGACCCATAACCAGCAAAGAAGTTGATTCAGTTATCAAAAATCTCCCAACAAATAAGAGTCCTGTGCCAGATGGCTTCCCAGGGGTAATTCTACCAGACACTTAAAGCAAAATTAATACCTATCTTCCTAAGTTGTTCCAAAAAATATAAATGGAAGGAAAGTTCCATACTCAGTCTATGAAGCCAGCATTATCTTGATTCCCAAACCAGACAGAGACCTCATTGAAAAGGAGAATTACAGACCAATATCCTTGATGAACATGGATGTAAAAATTTGCAACAAGATATTAGCAAATAGAATTCAATAGAATATCAAAAGAATTACTCACTACATTTAAGTGGAATTCATTCCTGAGCTGCAGGGCTGGTTCAATATTCACAAATCAATCAATGTGATACATCCATTAATGGAAGAAAGGATAAGAACCATATAATCCTGTCAATACATGAAGAAAAAGCATTTGAGAAAATACAGCATTCTTTCTTAACAAAAACCCTCAAGAAGGTCGGAATAGAAGGACATACCTTACATCATAAAAGCCATATATGAAAAGCCCACAGATGGGGTGCCTGGGTGGCTCAGTTGGTTGAGCGTCCCACTTCGGCTCAGGTCATGATATCGCGGTTTGTGGGTTCGAACCCTGCGTCGGGCTCTGTGCTGACAGCTAGCTCAGAGCCTGGAGCCTATTTCAGATTCTGTATTTCCCTCTCTCTGACCCTCCCCTGCTCATGCTGTCTCTCTCTCTCAGAAATAAATAAAACATTAAAAAAAAAAAAAACCGAGAGCTTTCTCCCTGAGATCAGGAACACAGCAGGGATGTTCACTCTCACCGGTGCTGTTTAACATAGTGTTGGAAATCCTAGTCTCAGCAATCAGACAACAAAATGAAATAAAGGCATCAAAATTGGGAAATAAGTTAAACTTTAACTTTTTGCAGATGATGTGATACTCTACGTGGAGAACTCAAAAGAATCCACCAAACGCTGCTAGAACTGATACATGAATTCAGCAAAATTTCAAGACACAAAATCAATGTACAGAATTCAGTTGCATTTTTATACACCAATAATGAAGCAACAGAATGAGAAATCAAGAAGTTGATCTCATTTACAATTGCACCAAGAACCATAAAATACCTAGGAATAAACCTAACCAAAGATGTAAAAGATCTGTATGCTGAAAATTGTAAAAAAACTTATGATGGAAGTTGAAGAAGAACAAAGAAATGGAAAAACATTCCATGCTCATGGATTGGAAAAACAAATATTGTTAAAATGTCAATACTACCCAAAGCCATCTACACATTCAGTGCAATCCCAATTGAAATTGCACAAACATTCTTCTCAAAGATAGAACAAAGAATCCTGAAATATGTATGGAACCACAAAAGACACTGAATAGCCAAAGTTATGTTGAAAAAGAAAACCAGGGGCACCTGGGTGGCTTAGTCGGTTAAGCGTCCAACTTTCGCTTAGGTCATGATCTCGCGATTCGTGGGTTCAAGCCCCGCGTCGGGCTCTGTGCTGACTGCCAGCTCAGAGCCTGGAGCCTGGTTCATTCTGTGACTCCCTCTCTCTCTGACCCTTCCCTGCTCACGCTGTCTCTCTCTCTCTCTCTCCTAGAAATAAATAAAACATTTAAAAAAAAAAAGAAAGAAAAAGAAAACCAAAATGGCAGCATCACAATCCCAGACTTTAGCCTCTACTACAAAGCTGTAATCATCAATTTAGGGTACTGGCACAAGAACAGATACATAGATGACAGAATAAAATAAAGAACCCGGAATTGGGTCCACAAATGTATGGCCACCTTATCTTCGACAAAGCAGTAAAGAGTATCCAATGGAAAAAAGGCACTCTTTTTAGCAAATGGTGCTGGGAGAACTGGACAGCATCATGCAGAAAAATGATATGATACACAAAAATAAACTCAAAATGGATGAAAGATCTAGATGTGAGACAGGAAACCATCCAAACCCTAGAGAAGAAAATAGGCAACAACCTCTTTCACCTCAGCGACAGCAATTTCTTGCTTTACAGAAATGAACTATTGGGACTTCATTAAGATAAAAAGCTTCTGCACTGAAAAGGAAAAAATCAACAAAACTAAAAAGCAACTGATGGAAAAGGAGAAGATGTTTGTAAATGACATATCAGATAAAGGTTTGGTATCCAAAATCTATAAAGAGCTTACCAAACTCAACACCCGAAAAACAAATAATCCAGTGAAGAAATGAGAAGTAGACATGAATATACACTTTTCCAAAGAAGACATCTCAGTGGACAACAGACACATCAAAAGATGCTCAACCTCACTCATGATCAGGGAAATACTAATCAAAACCACATTGACATACCACCTCACACTGGTCAGAGTGGCTAAAATGAACAACTCAGGAAACAACAGATGCTGGTGAGGATATAGAGAAACAGGAACCATCTTGCACTGTTGGTAGAAATACAAACTGGTACGGCCACTCTGGAAAACATTGTAGAGGCTCCTCAAAAAGTTGAAAATAGAACTGCCCTACAACCCAGCAATAGCACTACTAGGAATTTATCCAAAGGATACAAGAGTGCTGATGCATGGGGACACATGTACCCCAATATTTATAGCAACAATTTCAACAATAGCCAAATTACGGAAAAAGCCCAAATGTTCATCAACTGATGAATGACTAAAGAAGATGTGGTTTATATATACAATGGAATGCTACTTGGCAATGAGAAAGAATGAAATCCTGCCATTTGCAAGGATATGTATGGCACTGGAGGGTATTATGCTAAGTAAAATAAGCCAGTCAGAGAAAGACAGATATCATGTTTTCACTCATATGTGGAAGTTGAAAAACTTAACAGAAGACCATGGGGGAAAGGAAGAAGAAAAATAGGTTCAAACAGATAACAAACAGGGTTGATGGGGGGCTGGGGAGGGAGGAATGGGTGATTGCCATTGAGGTGTGCACTTATTGGGATGAGCACTGGATGTTGTATGTAAGCAGTGAATCACAGGAATCTGCCCCAAAAACCAAAAGCACACTGTATACACTGTATATTAGCTAACTTAACAATAAATTATTAATTATATATATGTTCAAATAAAAATAATCGTTCAAAAAAATATGTTCCTCCAAACACAATGGTCATTCATCAAGTTTCTGTATCAGAGTAACCATGTCATCATTATATGTCCATTACATTCACATAAGAGCAAACATGCACATTCTATTTTCTCATTTTTACAAAAATTGCAGCATTTCCTACACCATGTCCTTCACCCTAGGTTCTTCATTTGCTATTTGGTAATTGTTCTAGATGACCACACTCAAAGCTCTTCCTGTTAAAAATATTTTTATTTATGTCTTTTCAAATTTATTTTTTAAATAAATATTTTTTAATGTTTTATTTTTATTTCTGAGAGAGAGATAGACAGCGTGAGCAGGGAAGGGTCAGAGAGAGATGGAAACACAGAATCTGAAGCAGGCTCCAGGGTCTGAGCTAGCTGTCAGCACAGAGCCCGATGTGGGGCTCCAACCTACGAACCATGAGATCATGACCTGAGCTGAAGTCAGACGCTTATCCAACTGAGCCACCCAGGCGCCCCACAAATTTATTTTTTAACCTTTATTTATTTTTGAGAGACAGAGAAACTGATCATGAGCAGGGGAGTGGCAGAGAGAGAGGGGGACACAGATCTGAAGCAGGCTCCAACGCCTGATGCAGGGCTCAAACTCATGGTCCTCGAGATCATGACCTTAGCTGAAGTTGGACGGTTAACTGACTGAGTCACCCAGGGTCCATATTTATGTCTTTTCAAACAAATATTTTTTTTACTGACAAGTAGGTCAAGAAATAAGACCTATGTGAATTATAGCTCAATAAAGCAGACATTAAAAAAAAAAACACAAAAAAACAAAGAAATGGGACTTGACATCAGCCCAGTCAATTCTGGTGATGCCCTGCAAGTAGCAACTCCCTCCTCCAATGTGGAGTTTCTTTCCTTCCTTTTTTCAATTGAAGACAACATAAAATTTTTTATTACTTTCAGGTACACAATATATTGATTCAACCATTCTATACATTGCTCAAAGCTCACCACAATAACTTAAGTCATCATCTGTCACTGTACAACATTGTTAGAATATAATTGACTATATTCCCTCTGCTGTACTATTCTCTGTTGCTCTCTGTATTTAACAGTGTTTTGTTGTTACTGCTTTTGTTTTCTTTCTTCAGATTCCACATCTAAGTAAAATTATATAATATTTGCCTTTCTCTTTCTGACTCATTTCACTAAATATAATACATCCTAATCCTTTCATGCTCTTACAAGTGGCAAACTCTCATTTTTATGGGTAATACTCCATTGTGTGTGTGTCTGTGTGTATTACATCTTCTATGTCTATTCATGTATCAGTGCACACTTGGACTGCTTCCATATCTTGACTATTGTATGTAATGCTACAGCAAATATATAGCTGCATATATCTTTTTGAGTTAGTGTTTTTGTTTCCTTTGGGTAAATGCAAAATTTACTAGATTATATGTATTTCTATTTTTAATCTTTTGAGGAAACTCCATACAGTTTTCCACAGTGGTGACACAGATTTACATTCCTACAACAGTTCATGATTGTTCTCTTTGTTCTACATCCTCCCAACACTTTTTATTTTTCTATCTTTTTAATATTAGCCATTTGGACTACTGTGAGATATCTTACTGTGGTTATGATATGCATTTCCCTGATGCTTATTGATGTTGATCATCTTATATATCTATTTGCCAGAGACCGAAACGGCACAGGTCATCCCTGATGGCAAGGCCCAGGGAAAAACCTGTGGGAAAAGACTGCAATGCAGTCAGAAGAACCCCCGGAAGAATTCTTCTTCTCTATTTTGTCTGTACCTTTTACTCTCACTTCTGCTGTTAGTCTATTCTAGGATTAATATGAAACCAGAATCGCCCAAAGTTCGCCCTTCCTCCAAAATGGAATGTACCTAAATGTCATGTCTGCCCCCTCAATCAGATGTTGTCTAATGAATATTGTAGCAATTAGTAAAATTGGAGACAGTCCGGTATGCATGGGGTCTATAAGAGACCTAGAATTCATTTTCCTTGTATGGGTCTAATTGCCAGTAAGAATACATATTATGCCATAAGCAGAGACAAACACGAGACTTACTAGTTTTGGAGGACTTTCTCGGAAAAGTGTTAAGAAAATTTGCCTGCTGATCTCAAGCCTGTGAGACAAGTTATGGATTGTTCTGGCCAAAGAATGAGATTGGTAAATGCAGGTACCAAATTCTAGTTGATCCACGTAAAACATTTCCATACATCATCTATGATAAATGTTGACATTGTTCTTTCTTAGTAAGGGGTTGTGAGAGTCTGTTACCAATGACCACGGGTACAAGTATATCCTGTTTTTGCATGCCCACTGAATTTAAACAATTTAAGGGCACTGTGGTCTCATGTATTCTGGCAATATGCTTCACCTATCCTTAGATACTCTGCCATACGTACTAAAGAATATGTAGAACTTTGTTATGACTACCTGGTTAAATTTTATTGGTTGAAGTGGAAATCATGTACCATGAAATCACTTTTGCCAAGAAAATTTAGAAATGTTAATTCTTATGACTGTATTCAAAAAATGTAAATTGTTTAAGCATGATTGTTTGGATTTGCTATATAAAAACCCTAAGCTGAAAAATAAATTTGAACAGTCCACCTGAAGGGGCTGGCTCCATGTCTTCTTTGCCAACGCCAACCATCACTCTCCGGGCCAACCCTGGCTTGCAGAGGCTGGACCTCTGCATCTATTGTTTATCTGTGTGTTTGTGTTTGGATTTTGGTGGGTGGGGAGTAATGTCTGGTCATTTTTAAATCAGATTGGTTTTTGGTGTTGAGTTGTATAAGTTCTTTATACATTTTCTTTATTAACCCCTTATCAGATATATAGTTTGCAGATACATTCTCCCATTTACTGTGTTGCTTTACGTTTTGTTTACAGTTTCCTTTTCCGTGCAAAAGCTTTTTTTATCTTGCTGCAGTCACAATAGTTTATGTTTGGTTTTGTTTGAGGTTCCTAGAGAGATATACCCACAAATGTTGCTGAAGGAAATGTCCAAGAGATTACTGCATATATTTTTTAGGAATTTTATGGTTTCAGATCTCACATTTAGGTCTTTAATACATTTTTAATTTATTTTTGAGTATAGTATAAAGGTGGTCCAATCTCATTCTTTTACATGTAGGTGTCCAGTTTTAATGAAATCATTTGTTGAATAAACTGTTTTTTCCCTTTGCATATTCTTGCCTCCTTTGTTGTACATTCATACATATATGTGGGTTTATTTCTGGGCTTTCAGTTCTGTTCCATTGACCTTATGTGTATTTTTATGCCAGTACAATACTATTTTAATTACTACCAGCATGAAATATCACTTAAAATCTGGAATTGTGATACCAGCTGTGTTTTCCTTTCTCAAGATTGCTTTGACTTTTATGGTTCGATACAAATTTTAGGATTGATTGTTCCAGTTCTGTGAAAAATGCTGTTTGTATTTTGAGGATGATTATATTAAATCTGTACAGTGGTATGCATTGTATGGACATTTTACAATGATTGGTCTTGCAATGCATGAATATGGAATATCTTTCCAGTTTTGTATGTGTCCTCTCCAGTCTTTCATCAATGTTTTAGTTTTCAGTGTGCAGGTCTTTCATTTCTTTGGTTAAGTTTATTCCTAGGTATTTTATTATTTTTGTCTGCAATTGCAAATGGGATTCTTTTTGTAATTTCTCTTTCTGCTGCTTTATTATTAGTTTATAGAAATGCAATGAATGTCTATACATTGATTTTGTATCAGGTGCCTTTACTGAATTCATTAATCAGTTTTAGTAGTTCTTTGGCAGAGTCCTTAGGATTTTCTATATGTAGTATCATGTCATCTGCAAATAGGGAAAATTTTACTTCTTCCTTACCAATTGGGATGCATTTTATTTATTTATTTATTTGGTCTGATTGCTGTGGCTAGAACTTTTAGTACTGTTGAATAAATGTAATGAGAGTGGCTATCCTTGTCTTGTTCCTGACTCTAAGAGAAATGTTCTCAGGTTTTCCCCATTGAGTATGAAGTTCACCATAGGTTTTTCATACATGGGCTTTATTATGTTGAGATTTGTTCCTTCTATACCTGCTTCATAGAGCATTTTTAATATGAATGGAAGTTGTACTTTGCCAGTGATTTTCTGCATATATTGAAGTTTATATCTTTTTCCTCTTATTGATATGATATATCACACTAATTGATTTATTTTGGATATTTTGCATATATTGAACCACACTTGCATCTAGTAATAAGTCTCACTTGATCATGATGAATGATTTTTTAATATATTGTTGGATTTAGTTTGCTAATATTTTGTGAGGATTTTTGCATCTATATTCACCAAAGATATTGGCCTGGGGCCCTCTTTTATCTTTTTTCTTTTTTCTCTTTGTTTTAAGTGCCTTTATCTGATTTGGGTATCAGGATAATGCTGTCTTTGTAGAAAAATTGGAAGTTTTCTTTCCAATACTATTTTTTAGAATCATTTGAAAAAAAATATTAACTCTTCTTAAATGTTTTCTAGGATTCACATCTGAAGCTGTCTGGTCCTGTCTTTTTTTTTTTTTTTTTCCTTTCCATGTTTTTATTTAAATTCCAATTAGTTAACATACAGTGAAATATTAGCAGGTGTCCAATTTAGTAATTCATACATAACCCAGTGTTCATCACCAATGTCCTTAATACCCAACACCCATCTGGCCCAGCTCCCACCCACCTCCCTCCATCAGCCCTCAGTTTGTTCTCTAACATGGTGTCTCCTGTGGTTTGTTTCCCTCTCTACGATTTTCTCCCCACCTATATGTTCATGTTTCATTTTTTAAATTTCACATATAAGTGAATTCACATGGTATTTGTCTTTCTTTGACTTATTTTTCTCAGTATAACCAGCTCCATTCACGTTGTTGCAAATGGCAAGATTTTCCATTGTATATGTGTTCCACATCTTTATCTATTAATCACTCAAGGTTATTGTTGATAATGCTGCTATAAATATTGGGGTGCATATACCACTTTGAACCTATAATTTCATATCCTTTACTTAAATATCCAATAGTGCAATGGCTGTATAGTTCTATTTTTAGTTTTTTGAGGAACCTCCAGACTGTTCTGCAGAGTAGCTGCAACAGTTTGCATTCCCACCAGCAGTACAGGAGAATTCCCCTCTCTCTGCATCCTTGCGAACATCTGTTATTTCTTTTGTTGTTAATTTTAGCCATTCTGACAAGTATGAGGTGGTATCTCAGTGGGATTTGATTTGTATTTTCCTGATGATGAATGATGTTGAGCATCTTTTCATATGTCTGTTAGCCATCTAGATGTCCACTTTGGAAAAGTGTCTATTCGTGTCTTCTCCCCACTTGTTTACTTTTGATTCAACACTTCTTTACTGGGTTGTTTTTCTTTGGATATTAAGTGTGATAAGATCTTTATAGATTTTGAATACTAACTGTTTATCAGATATGTAATTTGCAAGTATCTTCCCCCATTCCATAGGCTCCCTTTTAATTATGTTGATTGTTTCCTTCTCTGTGCAGAAGCTTTTTTATTTTGACAAAGTCCCAATAGTTCGTGTTTGCTTTTGTTTCCCTTGCTTCCAGAAGTATGTCTAGTAAGAAGTTGATGCAGCCTAAATCAAAGAGGTTGCTGCCTGTGTTTTCTAGGATTTTTATGGTTTACTGTCTCACATTTGGTCTTTCATCCATTTGTATTTATTTTTGTGTATGGTGTAAGAACGTGGTCTAGTTTCATTTTTCTGCATGTTGTTGTCCAGTTTTCCCAACAGCATTTGTGAAAGAGACTGTCTTTTTTCCATTGGATATTCTTTCCTACTTTGTCTAGGATTAGTTGACCATATAACTGTGGATCCATTTCTGACTTTCTATTCTGTTGCAGTGATCTGTGTCTGGTTTTTTGCCAGTACCATACTGTCTTAATGAGTACAGCTTTGTCATTACCTTGAAATCCAGAATCATGATGCCTCCAGTTTTTTTTTTTCTTTTTAAGGATTACTTTAGATATTCAGGGTGTTTTGTGGTTTGATACAAATTTTAGGATTGCTTTCTAACTTGGTGAAAAATGCTGGTGATATTTTGATAGGGTAGCGTTAAATATGTAGATTGCTTTGGGTAGTATAGACATTTTAACAATATTCTTCCAATCCAAGAGCATGGAATGCTTTTTCATTTCTTTGTGTCCTCTTCAATATCTCTTATAAATCTTCCATAGCTTTCAGCATATGTAGGTATCTTATTGTGTTTGGTTGATTGCTAGTTATCTTATTGTTTTTGGTGCAAGTGCAAATGAGATTGGTTTCTTGATTTCTTTTTCTATTGTTTCATTGTTGGTGTATAGAAATACAACAGATTTGGGGGCTCCTGGGTGGCTCAGTTGGTTAAGCATCCTGCCAGAGGCTGGCTCCAGCAGGTCCAGGGGTCCCTGAAGGATGGACGGTGTCGGCGAGGGAGGGAGGGAAAGAGCCACGAGATTCTTTCTGATCACCAGGCAGGCATCTCTGTCCTGTCGGTTTTGGTATCTTTATTTATAGGTCAAATGTTAACAGGGCATCAGAAAATGGAATTTTTACAATGAATAGCTCTCTGTGATAAGATGTTTTTGGAAATGTACAGAAACAAGTTTTACAGAAGTATTCTTGCAGAACTGCCCCAATTATAGTGAGGTTGAGTAACTAAGAAAATAACAGGGTGTTCACATTTTAATAACACTAAGATTAAATCATAGGTTTGCAGATACTCTTAACCATCCTCATCACAGCTGCCAGTGTTAGGGAAGATGTTTGTGGAATGTAGGCCTGAGGGAAGGGGCTGCTATACATCACCAGTTAGCAAAGGCATATGTAGTAACTTGGGCTCTGCTCTTATCTCTTCCTTCTCTCTAAGTTAGGCTCTTTGTCTCCAGGCAAGACTTGATTTCCCAGTTATATTCTTTATGGCACCAGAGAGCCAACCATACCTTTAAACAGTTTAGCTCATTTCCAATACATAGAATAGCCTCTTTGAGTGCATTTACCTTTGTGTCTAATTTTATGATTTCTTGAATAGCTAAAGCATGAGAGACATTTTTGGTTAACTGATTTACATATTGAGCTGTATGAACCTCTTGGACTAACAGAACGGTGGAAACAGAATTGTACATGTAAAGGTCAATCTTTTATGAGTAAGGGTCATTAGCCTGTTCATAGTTCAAGGGAAAGTATGGAGGGAAACAAGACCTGCTGGAGACATGATGTCTATTCTCATAATCAAAAGATGTTCCCACAATAAGTTCCTTCACAAGGTGCAATCATCATACCAGGGCCAGAATAAGAGGACAAGTCACTCCCTATATTGATCAACAAGGTACCTTGGGGGCCAGTGCTCAGGCAGAAATAATTGAGTGGGGGTGGATATCGGTTGTCATCTGATTGGCAAGAGACAGTGCAAACTTGCTTTAACCTCACCAGGAGTTTTCTCGACTAGTGGTCTCAGAATGGCTCCCAACAGCATCCGACTTTGGCTCAGGTCATTATCCCATGGTTTGTGAGTTCAAGCCCTGCGTCAGGCTCTGTGTTGACAGCTAGCTCAGAGCCTGGAGCCTGCTTCACATTCTGTGTTTCCCTCTCTGATTCTCCCCTGCTCACGCTGTCTCTCTTTCTCTTAGAAATAAATTTAAAAAACATTTAAAAATTAAAAAAAAAAAGAAATACAACAGATTTCTGCACATTGATTTTATATTCTGAAACTTTACTGAATTTATGTATTAGTTCTAGCATTTTTTGGTGAAGTCTTTAAGGTTTTCTCCATGAAGTATCATGTCATCTGAAAATAGTGAAAGTCTGCGGTGCCTGGGTGGCTCAGTCAGTTAAGCATCTGACTTTGGCTCAGGTCATGATCTCACAGTTGGTGGGATTGAGCTCTGTGCTAACAGCTCAGAGCCTGGAGCCTGCTTAGGATTCTGTGTCTTCCTCTCTCTATGCCCCTGACCCATTCACGCTCTGTCTCTCACTTTCTCTCTCAAAGGTAGATTTAAAACAAACATTTAAAAAAAAGAAAATAGTGAAAGTTTGACTCCTTCCCTGCCGATTTGGATGGCCTTTATTTCTATTTGCTGTCTTATTGATGAGGCAAATACTTCCAAGACTATGTTAAATAGTAATGGTGAGAGTGGACATTCTTGTCTTATTCCTGACAGTGAGGAATGGCTTTCAGTTTTTTTTCCATTGAGGATGATATTAGATATTAGTCTTTCATATATGGACTTTTTGATGTTGAAGTTTGCTCCACCTATCCCTACTTTGCTGAGGGCTTTTATCAAGAATAGATGTTGTATTTTGTCAAATATTTTTTCTGAATCATATACTCCTTTTCCTTTATTAATGTGGTGTATCATGTTAATTGATTTACAAATATTGAACCACCATTGCATCTGAGGAATAAATCACACTTGATCATGGTGAGTTATTCTTTTAATATACTGTTGAGTTAGATTTACTAGTATCTTGTTGAGAATTTTTGCATCCAAGTTCATGAGGGGTATTGGCCTGAATTCTTTTTAGTCAGATCTTTGGTTTTCAAATCAAGGTAATGCTGGCTTTGTAGCATGAGTTTGGAAGTTTTCCTTCTACTTTTATTTTTTGGGATGGTTTGTAAATAGGTATTAACTTTTCTTTACATGTCTGGAAGAATTTCCCTGGGAAGCCATCTGGCCAAGACTCTTATTTGTTGGGAGATTTTTGATAACCAATTCAATTTCTTTACTTGTTATGGGCCTGCTCAAATTTTCTATTTCTTCCTGTTTGTGTTTTTGTAGTGTGTGAGTGTCTAGGAATTTTCCCATTTCTTCCAGATTGTCCAGTGCTGGCATATAATTTTTCATAGCATTCTCTTATAACTGTTTGTATTTCTGTGGTTGTGGTTGTGATCTCTCCTCTTTCATTCATGATTTTATCTATTTTGGTCCTCTCTCTTTTCTTTTTGATAATTCTGGCTAGGCGGTTATCAATTTTGTTAATTCTTTCAAAAAACCATCTCCTAGTTTCATTGAGTTTTGTTGTTATTGTTATCATTGTTTTCTGTTTTTGCTTCTATGTCATTTATTTCTGTCCTAATTTTTTATTTTTTCCCTTCTTCTGGTGGCTTTAAGTTTCATTTATTGTTCATCTTCTAGCTTCTTTAGGTTTAAGGTTATATTCCTTATTTGATATTCCTCCTGCTTCTATAGGTAGGTCTGTATTGTTATATACTTCCCTCTTAGGACCATTTTTGTTGCATCCCAAAGTTTTGGATTGTTGTGCTTTTGTTTTCATTTGTTTCCATAATTTAAAAAAAAAAGTCTGATTTTCTGTTTGACCCATTCATTCTTTTACAGCATGTGTTTTAATCTCCATGTATTTGAGGGCTTTCAATTTTTTTTCTTGTGGTTGACTTCAAGTTTCACAACACTGTGGTCAGAAAAGACGCATGGTATGATCTTCATCTTTCTGTACTTGTTAAGACCTGATTTGTGACCTATTATGTGATCTGTTCCAGAGAATGATCCAAGTGCACTTATAAAGAATGTGCATTATACTGTTTTGGGATGATATATTCGGAATACATCTGTTAAGGCCATATGGCCCAGTGTATCACTCAAAACCATTCTTTCCTTGTTGATTTTCTGCTTAGATGATCTGTCCATTGATATAAGTGTGAAGTTAATGTCCCTTACTATGATGGTGTTATTATCAATGAGTTTCTTTATGTTTGTTATTAATTGTTTTATACCTTTGAGTTCTCCCATGTCAGAGGCATAATTATTTACAATTGTTAGATATTCTTGTTGGATAATCTCCTTTATTATGATATAATGTACTTCTTCATCTCTTGTTTCAGTTTTTGGCTTAAAACTAGTTTGTCCAGTTTTAAAAGCTAGTATTGCTTCTCACCTTTCTGTTGACTTCCATGTTCCTTTCATGTCTTTTTTACTTTTTTAGTCTTTCCTTCCCACTCAAGGATTCCTTTTTAATATTTCTTGAGGGCTGATTTAGTGATCACAAAGTCCTTTTGCTTTTGTCTGGGAAACTCTTTATCTCTCCTTCCCTTCCAAATGACAGCTTGCAAGATAGAGTATTTTTGGCTGCAGAATTTCCACTCAGTGCATTGAATATATCATGCTCTTCTATTCTGGCCTGCGAAGATTTTGTGGGGAGATTTGCTATTAACCTTATTGGTATTCCCTTGTAATTTAGGACTTATTTTTTTTTAATGTTTTATTTATTTCTAGGAGAGAGAGAGACAGCGTGAACAGGGGAGGGTCAGAGACAGAGGGAGTCACAGACTGAAACAGGCTCCAGGCTCTGAGCCGTCAGTCAGCACAGAGCCCGACGCGGGGCTCGAACCCACGAACCGCGAGATCATGACCCAAGCGAAAGTCAGACGCTTAACCGACTAAGCCACCCAGGCGCCCCAACTTAAGACTTCTTTTGTCTTGTTGCCTTTAAGATTTTGTCTTAATATCTATATTTTTAATATTTAAGTATAACACATGTTGGTATTGTCCTACTTTTGTGACTTTGATGGGAGTTCTCTGTGTCTCCTGGATTTGGATATCTGATTCCTTCCCAGATTAGGGAAGTTTTCAGCTATAATTTCCCCAAATAATCCTTTTTTCCCTTTTCTCTCTCTTCTTCTCTGGGACTCCTAAAATATGAATGTTATTACATTTGATGAAATCACTGAGTTCCCTAAGTGTCTTATGATACATAATCCTTTATTCCTTTTGTTCAGTTTCATTATTTCCATTATTTTGTCTTCTGTATTTTTCATTCCTCTACTTCTACCCTTGTATTCATTGCATCTGGGCTATTTCGAATCCTAGTTATTGCATTTTTCATAACCAGATGATTTTTTTAACTCTTCTATCTCTGTGATTAGGATCTCCCTGATGTCTTCTATGCTTTTCTTAACCAATTTACAAGTTGCTATATGTAAGCCAACTTGATAATAAATTATTTTTTAAAAATGGACAGAAAACGGAGGAGACAATATTTTCCAGATTTTTGAGGTATAATTGACAAATAAAGTGTATATAATTAAAGTAAAAAAAGAATACAAGTTGCTTTAAGCACTCCATCAGGCATATTACTTATATCTGTTTTGATTAGATCTCTGGCCATGACCTTTTATTGTTCTTTCTTTTGGGATTAATTCCTCCATCTTGGCCTTTTGTCTACATCTCTGTCTTCTTATGTGCATTAGAAGAACATGCTGTTTTCTGCTTCTGAGGGTACCGGCTTCATGAAGAAGAGGCCACATAGTGTCCAGGGCCTGGCACTTCAGGGAATGTCTCTGATGTGTGCTGCATGCACTCTACTCTACTGCTGTATTTGGCTGCTCTATCCTTCAGGCCAGTCATCTGCAGAGACCCTGTTGCCTTCAGTGGGCAGTATTTGGACATTGGCTTCTGTGTGGTGAGTTTTAACTAAGTACACTCTTGTCTGCTCGTTAAATGAGACCTACTGCTACTTCCACTAGAAATGAAGACTTGCAGAACTCTCCGGTATGTGAGAGTGGTTTCTGCTGGTAAATGTGGTATGTTCTGGGGTTTCTGCTGCTCTTCTAGGTAAGGGGCCTACTGCTTTGGGACTTAGGGACACTTGCCCGAGGAAAGAAGTACATGCAGAGCAGAGGCAGGCAGGACTCAGTGTAAGCAGGGTCAGTACTGTGATGGTACTGTAGGTGGTTTTGTGCTTATGCTCAAGGGGCAGGGGAGAGAAATGACACCAGCCAGCTCCTTTGCTTCTGGAGAGGGTTCTCTATGCTTGCTACTCTCAGGGAAGCACTGCTAGAAGAGTGAATAATCTCACTGTATGAATCCCAGGAATTTTTCAATCACCATTTTCACCCTGTATGTCTCCAGGAGCACCTAGGTGCAACTAGGAGCATCACAGTATACTTTGGGCTTTATCACAACCAAGACTGTTGACCTTTAAAACTTCTAAAATTTAGGGAAGTGTTGTGGCAGGGGCCTGTGCTGATCTTGTAGGTGTCATGAGTATCCTATGAAGGTGCACACATGAGTTGTGTTTGTCCATAACGTCAGCTTCATTCAATCATAAAGCAAAGTTAATCACAATTACAAAGCAGTTTCAAGATTCCAAATTCAGTGACATTTCACCACATGATTAAACTTGACTTCTTACACAAAGCAAAACATAATAACAAACCACAGAACAAGCAAGATAACAGAAGAGCATAGGAAATTAGTGAACAGTCTGTGGGTATGTAGTTGAGATAAGGCTTCAGATCTGATTTGAGTTAGTTCTCATCACTTACTGCTTATTATGCTCAAGCAGTGAGGTATCTCAGTTCTGTTAGGAGATCAATCGGGCAGAGCCTTTGGTGGCAGTTGCTTTTTTAAAAAGTGGTTAGACATAGAGGACATGACTGAGGAATCTGACAGTTTGCTGCAAAAATCCTCACCTATTTAAAGGGATGTAATTTGTCTTCGGACCCTGCAGACCTCCTCTGGTTCTGCTTGTTATCAGTTCTGGGTGTCAGCTGATGCTTGTCCTGGCGATATCTCATAACTGCAGTACCTTTGACTACTTGCATCATTGCTTCACACAGGACCCTTTTTGACACAGACATGAGAAACTTGATTTTGCTTTCTACACTGGGACTGATGCAAGTTTGACCAAGAAGGGCAGACACGTCAGAGTGTCAGGATGTGGGATTTGGAGGAAGCAGATTAGGAAGCCCGTGTCCATACTAGTCAACCTCAGCAAGTCGTTCTGAATCTATACTGAGGGGTAAAGGAGGAAAATGGTGCCTGAAGGCTTTTTTGTCCCCAGAGAAGTGTCTCTGTGAATGCCACCTTTCATAGATGAACTCCAAGAGCAGAGAACAATTTCTCTCCTGTAAGCTTTAGGTGCTCCTCAGATCAAGCTGTCTGTTCCTGAGTTGCTTGCCTGCAATGTCTCCAGGAGTAGAGCAGCACCTTTAGGGCTCTATACCAGCCAAGCCCTCCAACCTTTAAATATCCAATCTTTGAGCCTCACAGATTGCAAAAACTCATGAAAATCAGCCCCTCTTATTTTCCCAGCCAATGGCTTTGTGCATTCCCCTGTGTGCTCCTCTCTCTTGCCTTTCTCCATGACCAAAGCTACCTCCCCTCGGTAGCACAATTGACCTATTTATCCCAAAGCATGTGTCCTCACCCCCTACCTTCCTCATCGTGGCCTGCTTTTCTCCATCTACTTGCACAGGTGTACTATCTGTCCTCAGGTTGATATTATGAATATTCAGAATGATAGTAGTTATCTAGTTGTGTTCTAGGAATGAGACAATTGTAGGGTCCTCCTAATATGCCACCATCTTAGCTCCTCTCAGCTATTATGATTCTTAATCATGAAAGACTAAATGCTTTCCCCTAACATCAAGAACAAAACAAGGATATCCTCTCTCTCACCACTCCTTAACACATGCTACTTGAAGTCCTAGCTTGTTTAATTAGACAAGATTTAAAATTTTTACTAGAACAGAAGAAATAGAATTGCCTCTGTTTATTAGGACACATAATTTTTCACATTAAAAAATTCCAACAACTCCACAAAAAGCTCTTAAACTAATAAGTCAGTGGAAATGTCTCAAAATATAAGGTCACTTTATAACAGTATTCCTGTATTCCAGTAATGAAAACTTGAAATTTGAAATTCATAATTTTTTTCAATAACACTAAATAAATGAAATACTTAGGTATAAACAACAAAAAGTGAGGAGGAACTATACACTGAAAATAACTAAACACTGATGAAAGAAGTGAAAGAAGACTCAAATACATAGAAATACAAATTGTGTTCATAGATTGAAAGTGTGAAAATATGATGATGTCAACTTTTGCCAATTAGATCTGTAGATTCTAAACAATCACAAACAAAATGTCATCAAGCTTGTTCATACATATGGACAAGCTAATACTAAAATTATATCGGAAAGGAAAGGAAAACAAAATAGACAAAGCAATGAACAATTATGGGAAAAAAGAATAAAGTTTGAAGCCTTACACCCTAATCTTACCCATTTCTAATACTTAATAGAATATTTATGTAATTGGGATATTGTGTTATTGAAGAAAGGATAGATATACACAACAATGGAACAGAATGGAGATGACAGAAATTGACCTACGTATTATGAAACAATTTTTGACAACTTGCTAAAGCAATTCAAAAGAGAAAGAAATTTCTTGTCAGGAATGTTGCTGGAACAAGTGGACACCAGTGTGGGGCAGAGGGGAAAGGGAAGGAACAAATTAGACCATACAGAAAAAAGGTGGGCAATAAAATGTGGAAGGAGGGGAAACTGATGGTAAATCTCACCTCACCAGTTTTCCTGCATTCCTTTCTCTATCTGTTCCCTGTAGACAAGGTTTGTGATGACAGATTTATCACCCCAAGTTAATTTACTGTGCTGTGCCTACTAATAATTTCAGTCTCTCCATGAAGCACTTTCACTGGACCAATACTTCTTTTATGTAATGTTAAATGTTAAATTGCCTATTTTTAGGACTTTGAATCCCCACAAGGCCCATGAATGAGTAAATCAATCCCCATTTTGACAGTAAAGAGAAAGTTTTGGAGTGATTTACCAAAGGCCAGACAGTTAGAAAGCAGCGCAACCACGCTGTCTGCTCTCAGACAAATATCCATCTGTCCACTGCATCTCCACTCTAAGTTTAAACAGACACCTCAAGTCTTACTGTTCTGTTTCTGAGCTCTTGATTATTTTCTTTTTTTTTTTTTTACTTTTAAATATATGTAAAATTTTTTTTTTTACAAATAGTTTATTGTCAAATTAGTTTCTACATAACACTCAGTGCTCATCCCCAAAGTGCCCTCCTCCATGCCCATCCCCCCCTGCCCCCCACATCC